>NW_007253913.1:2558-45550 GCF_000164805.1 Carlito syrichta
TTTGATTAACAATGAGAAGTTATTAAATATGGAGCTAGTCAATTTATAGGACCGGAACTGCTTTTTAGCAACTTATGTCCTGTATGTCTTGATGTAATTTAGTGAGGTTTATACTTAAGTCCGAATGATTTCAAATTTTAAGGATATGATTCTTTATCTTGTCCCAAGTATGGACAGACTTATTCACCTTCAAAGGAGTGAGGCAAATTCACTTAAACTCAGAGTGACATCAGAGAGCCAATTTTATTTTTAAAGTCACCAGCTCTTATTTTACTGCTAAGACTGTCTTACTTTTTGACATTTGATCTATAATTTCTTGAGTAGCTAATGCAATAGAAATGTTCTTAGATAACTGATTAGCAAAGGTAGCTGTATGCACTTTTTTAGATAGAGCTACAGCTGAAACTGTTACTAAAGTAGCAATAGCTATTAATGCTATAATTTTTAAAATTAAGTAGCTAAAAAAAATTTTCTGTCTTTTTAACACAGTATTAACCTTATATAATGTCTGTAAACCATTTCAGCATATGAATGGGATGACAAAGATATGGGGACCATTAAATAGGGGAGTTGCTTGAGAATGACAAATTTCTTATAAAAGGCATTGGTTAAACAATTAGTTAAATGCATTCAGTACAAGATATCTTATAAACATTAGCACGATAAATAATTTTAGCAGTTTGATATTTACTTTAAATAAGAAATATATAAGGAGATTGCAAATATACTTTAATATGGTATAACTGAGTTTGTCCAACGGATTTAGACAGGCTGCCTGGCTGAAGGGCTGCGAGAGCTTTCCATAGATGAGGCTGAATAATCTGCCGGATGCCATACTTGATGGACAGTACTGGAGGCACCCATCCATTGGAATGACACCTAGCTGTGGCAAGTGAATAGCCATTAAAAACCTCAGTCACTAATATATAGTCTTTTACCAGGCACAGGATAGTCCACCTTAGAGTTATAAGCACAGTCTCTTCATTTCAGGAAGCCAGTATCTTGCTGGATGAGTGACCAGTCCTTTTCTGTATCGTTGGAGGGCAAGCAGGTATGCTGACAGGTGGTGAAGCCCTAGTCGCATGACTAGGGTTGGTTTTTCCAGGCATTGACATCTCCAGCCACCAACCGTCCTGATAAGGGCTTTCTGTACTCAGAGACTTAAAGGTAGGTATTAAGCAAGAAGCCCGGTAATTATTAAAAGCAGAATTACTATATTATTATATTGAAAACATTAGAGACATGTAGTTAGGTTATAGCTTAAATTGAGAATTTAAAACAGGTAAACATTAGCAAGAGAAAACAGTTTCCTTTGTTTTTTATAATAGGTCTGACATACTTTTACAACAATTGACAAAGAGTGAAGCCCAGGTTATTTTTCATTTGTCTTCTATTGTGTAGTAATCCTTGTGCCTGGAAGGAGATTTTAAAGTTCGTGCTGTTAGTGAAATTAATTTACCTGGCTCTCGGGCAATTTAGAAGGGGGTGGGGTAGGTGTGGTCCCTGGAGCTTGCTGCTTATTTTCATCCTAGAGACTGAATCAAGAACTTGAAGAGTTTAAGTATTAAATTTTTTTAAAGCATGTTACAACACAAATTTACGGTAGTTATTGTAAAATTTACTTATTTAGCCAAAATGACAGTTTAACAATTTTGAAAAGAAAAAAGAAAAAAAATCTTCGCTTTTTTGTAACAAAGGCAGTGGGGGGGCTAATTGGATTTCGTCTTGACAATGGATGGCATTTAGGACTGACCTTAACGCTTGTATTTGTTGTTTTAGGGCAAGACTTTTAAATTCTTTTAAGTTTGCCTGTATGCCCCTAACAAGAGGGGGTGGCCACCTATAAGGAATTACAAAATCAAGATGCCTGTTTACTTTATTTAAAGGCCTGTTTTGGGGATTTTCTCTAGCAGGGGTTTTTGTTGATCCCCCTTTGAGACTTCATAGTGAAGTTAGGCATTTAAATATTTTTTTTTAGACTAGTGTAGGAACAGGACCACATTTAGGGTCTTCTTTCTTTTCTTACGGTTGTTGATTGGGTACTTCCACTTTTTTCAATTTTTAACAGCACTTACTTCCCTTGGATGTTTGAATTTCTTCTGGTTCAAGAAGTGTCTAGGAAAATAAGCTCATAAACTGTGATTAAAATTTATCCCAAATAGACAACACTTTTTTTATGAGCATTTATGTTTGTGGCCCCCCCCTTTCCTTCAGAGGCCTACCATTAAACAATTTTAAAGGTTTAACAAATTCCATTTCAGGGATTTGGATCCTGAGTGATGAAGGAAATACCTATGTTTAGTTAACTTATGTTTCCAAAGGATTTCTAGTGATTATTATGCTAACCCGCAAATTGAAATTATACTGTCCTAGTTTTATATCTGATGGAGTTTCCCCTGGATTTGCCAAGGGGTGGGACAGGTTGCCACTTGGCCTACAGTAGAAACGTTTGAATGCCTTTTAGAACCTATCTAGAGGAAATTTATTTATGTCTAACCTGTGCTAGCTACCCTGCCTCTATTTTTTATTCTTTAGAGACTTTTCGATCCCATAATTATTTGGGGTGCTGAGGGGTGAAGGCCCATCTTCTGTAATTTCTTCAGAGCTGATACTTGGTGCAGTCCTGCCTAGCTAGAGATCGAAAATCTCCCTCTGTCTGACTGGAGGCGTTTAGCAGTGTCATTATTTGCAGGCACTGGCTGGAATTTTTGCATGACCATTATGTGGGCATGAAGTTACTGGATTTTAGTTTAATAAAAGGAATAAAGTCAGGCCTACATTTTGACAATTTTAGGCAGTGGCTGATTATCTTTTTATACAAAAGCTACCAGACCTGTAGTTATTAGCATAACTTAAATGATAAACTTTAATTTCTGTAGCTTTATTATAAGTACAGTTTTTGTATTTCTAGACTATAATGGTAGCCTGACAGATTGTTTTAGACTATAATTTGAACTAGGCACTTAAGTAAATTCTACATAAAATTTGAAGGAAAATCTGAAAATGTTTGGAGACTTGTTTCCAGAAAGGAATTTATTATGCCTAGATTGTTTATAGAATTTTTTGTATGAATATTTTTTATACCATTTTTGGCGTGCTTATACTATTTTATTATTATTATTATCTTTTTTACTAAAACCTTATTTGTATACTAGTAACCTTTTTATATTGTTTTATGCTTTTTGCTTTTCTTTTTAATTATTTATAGATAACTTTTTAGAGTTATAATTCGTATTTACCTTTTAGTAACTGTTAGGTGAAACATTTAGATTTTAAAACACCTTTAATTCCACTGGAGAGCAGGTTTTAGGAGGAAGAAGTTCAGTATGAGCACAAGGGCTAAAAACTTAGCCTCAGTATTAATTAAGAAATTAATTTGAACCCCAGTTACATTTATATAGACCCAAGGATTTTCTGGGTGGATGGCATACAGAGTGCTGCCCTGGGCCATGCCCCTCCCCCTTCAGTTAACAGCCACTATTGCCGAACTAGGTGTGTCCCCTCCCCCCTTCAGGAGAGGCCATTAAGAACAATTGTGCTTTAGGTGCTTAGATTGACCACATTCATAGCAGCTGATACCATTCCCTTAGCAGGTTTATTCTTATCAGGCCTCTCTTGGGTGGCTGGACCTTGTTTACCTTTCTTCTGGCTGGTGTTCATTTTGGAGTTCTTCTCCCTTTTTTTTTTTTTTTTTGGCTTTACGACTTTTCAATGATGTGTACAAGAATGCCTGGTTCAAAACCCTTTAGAGTGAACAGACCACGAAGATGTAAAATGACATGTTTTTACATATTCCTAATAATGAACAGGCAAAATTGTCAAAAATTTTCATGAATTACTAAACAGCAGCCTTAGTTGTAAGACGTGGACAATTAAATGAGCATAGCCAGAAACGCAAGCATTAGTGTTACTTAGCATTACAATATAAAGTAGGGAGTTAGCATACATTACAAACCTTTAGAAATGGACTTACTTTTAACTAACCTGGCTTTTAGCATTTGAAAACAAGAACAGCCTATTTATTTTCTTAGTTGACAGAGAAAGATTATAAAATTATTATTATTATTATTAGTGGATTAGAATGAGCCCCTTCAGAATTTATGAAGGAGAACACAGGCTAAGGAAGGGAGGGGGAGTCGTCCCCAGAAAGAATTTAAGATAACCGGTAACACTTTCTATATGCAGCAGACAATTTTTTACAATCTTAACAACAAAGGGCAGAAATTTTAACAGCGCCAATGGGTTGGGAGAAACCACATAAATAAGAGGAGACATAAGATGACATCAAGAAATATGCACCAATTAAGTTTTTAAAAGATCACATGTCCCATTAAACAAAGCACAATAACTTAACCAGCTCTTAAGCAGATTTTAAGTGACAGACACCTCTTAGCAATTGATAGGTTGGTACACCCCCAACGCAGACTAACTATGTGGAGCCCTTTTTTTAGCCTTGAGTGTTTACAGAATTTCTTTTACTTGTTTCCATTAACTTTTACCTAACATGTTTGATACACTCATACCATTCTTTGAAATGCTTAAACCTTCTATTTTTGTTCTATGCTTTCTGTAACCAGCCATTCTATTATAGAACAAAAATGTACTATATAATATTTTTTATACAATTATTTATATATACTTTTTTCTTTCAGAGCTTTAACCAAAGCAATAAGTTTATATGCAGTGGAAGGGCTTAGATAGGATTCAACGTGGAACTATTAGGGAAATTTAAAGCTATACAAAAGGCACCCAAAAAGCACCTTAGTTAGCCTGTTTATTAACACCTTTTTATTTGTAGTTAGCTAGCAGGATTCATTTACATGATCCTTTCACCTTCCTCCGGAAAGAAGGTTGACACAGTCCCAGGTCAGATACAACTTGAGAGAAATTTATCATAAGAAAACAACAAAGAAGAATTTTCAAACATCCCCCCGCCCAGCCACCCCTCTGAGAAGAGACCCACCAAGCCATATGGAAACTTGAAATGGTTTTCCAAGTACATATGGGAGCATGGAGGGTGAGAGAGGGCAAAGGAGGTGGAAACCTTTTTAATTTTGTTTACCTAATTTGCCTTGAATGCTTGCAATTTATTATTGTTTATAATATATATTTTACTTATATTACTTATATATTGGCTAAATATATATATCTTATATTGCTTATATTACTTATTTGGGCTGAAGATTCTAGGGTCTACTTTTAAAATGAAATTATAGAACTACAGTTATTAGCAGAAATTCTTTTGCAGCAGTATTTAGAATTCATAAGCTTTTATACTTACTTTGAAAGTTGTTTTTTTTTTCCCCACTGATTTGCTCATGCTCATTAATCCTCTTTGTTCTCAGTTTTCTCTCTGCAGAGAGCAGGGCAGTTCCTGTGCGCAGCATCCCAGGCCCCCGGG
This sequence comes from Carlito syrichta, assembly GCF_000164805.1. Classification (NCBI taxonomy): domain Eukaryota; kingdom Metazoa; phylum Chordata; class Mammalia; order Primates; family Tarsiidae; genus Carlito; species Carlito syrichta. Next base: position 7,960 of record NW_007253913.1, read on the forward strand.
GCTGCAGACTATGGCTCGCACGCCCCACTTCACTCGCAGAGGGGTGGGGCACGGGTCACCATGCTGCGCCTCAGCCACCCAGGCCGGGCTTTGTTTCCTGTGAGGCCAGGACTCTGAGCATCGGCCCTGTTTGGGTGGAATAAAAGATTTGGCCCACGGGGGGGGGGGAGGGGGGGTTATCAGTTATGAGGATGCAAGGCACCTGATTTGGGCGGAGATCAGGAAGATAATATGCTTAACCTGTAAAGCAAATCTTAGTGAGAAAGTGCCACCGGTGTTGATTGAGACCCTCCAGGTGGGGTCTAGGAGGTCTCTCAAAAATCTCGGTGGAACCTCCAAATGTTAAACCCGAGATTTAAATCCGAGAGACCACAAAGAGCCAGCTCCGATGCAAACACACGAGGGTCTTTATTCAGGCTCGAGTCTGGGATCACGTATGAAGCCGGCACAGCAACTTCAGGGATGAGAGAGCCCCGATCCAGTATGGCAAGCAGTTTTTATGCACAATTACAGAGGGAGGGGAAATAACTTTAAATTTGTTTTTACATGATTGTGTAATTTCTCCTAATGGGTACGGGGGCACTTGGGATTGGTAGGTTTTATTTTCTGGTCTGCGCAGGCTCTAGCTCAGCTACCTATGATTAAGGGTGGAATGTCAGATAAGCTAGGTTTAGCAAGCAGGCAGGCAGGTTTGAAACAATGCAGAACCTACGGGGGGGGTGGCTGGTGCCACCAGTCTACTGTTATCTAAGCAAAGGAATATCTGGGTGGGGCTTATTGTTTAACATTCACATACTGCTAGCAGCAGTTGTGGAAGTGATCGGTTATTTTATGAGACAAACAAAAATTAAACTTAACAAGGTTCTAAGTACAAACACTGCAAACAAATACAGTGAACGTGGGGTAGGAATTCATATAGTAATAGTTCTCTTAGAGTTTTTTTTTTAATCTCTTGAGTCTCTCAGTGGGACACCAGGAACACCAGTGAAATGAGGAACATCAGGGACACCAGTGGAGTGAGGAGCTCCAGGAACTTCATGGCAGCGAGGGACTCCAGGAACACCAAGTCAGGGCAGGACACTGAGTACTCCAGGGCAGGGAGTTACATCAGTAACAACAAGGCAAGCAGGGACACCAGGAACTCCAGGGCAGGGAGGGACACTGGGAACACTAGAAGAGTGAGGGACACCAGAACCTTCAGGGGAGGGAAGGCCACAAGGAACTTCATGGCAGGGAGGGACACCAGGAATACCTGGGGAGGGAAGGACACCAGGAACACCTGGAGAGGGAGACACACTAGCATAGAGGACCCAGTTGATTTTCTTCTCTACACTTGCAGGATTCTGGGATCTGAGGGGAGCCACCCCCAGGTGGAAATGCAGGAATTGACAAGTGAGAATTGGGAGAGGAACCAGGGAGTAATCAGGACACAACTGAAGCAAAGCTCCAGGGTCGGTATGACTGCAGAATATCTTGACAGGAAGCCCCTCTAAATATTTTCCTCCATGCCCTGTCAAGTGCTTCTGTTCTCAGGCCTCTGGGCCTTGCTCACCAGGGAAGACACCTGAGTGCCTGGTTCTTCCACAGCTGGTGTAGAAGCACCTCTTGGCACTGAGGAGGAACAGGGTGTGGGGTCCCCCCTGAGTCATGGCATGTCTGGGTTGAGCTCATGTGCCCTGAAGGGGAAGAGACAGACGACTGTGATTCCCAACTTAGAGTCAGCACAGACACCTGCACATCCCATATGGCCTTCCACAGCCCTCATGGACATGCCGAGTGCACATCATCTCTTTGTGGCCTGAAGACTCCACTCTTCTCCCAAGGTGCCCAAAGCCTTCCACACCAAGGATTGCCCAGCCAATCTCTTCTTCTCAGGAACACCGTCCAGCCTGCCTTGGTCTCTTAGCATACTCTCCTGCCTGGGTGACAGGCAGACCAGTGGATGGGTTTCGTGAGGGTGAGAATGAGTTCCCCAACCTGGCCTTCTTCTTGGCCTCTTGGGACAGCTTGCTGCCCTGAGTGCCTTCCCTGAGTCCACGCCCTTGCACCAGACTTCTGTGCTTTGGAAGCTGGGGTTCTCAGCGAGTCCTCCAATCCCCATCTACTCATAAAAGGACCACAGCTCTGCACCACTTCCTGATGCCAAAGCCCAGAAACAAGTTTTCCTCAGAGACCCATTCTCTGGTGAAGAGATGTTCCTCTGAGGGCCTGGGTTCAGATTTTCTGGAGGGGCAACCTCTGGGTCTAGGACTGGGCAGACCTCCACTCCCACAAAAAAGGTGTGACTCATTGTAACTGACTGGAGGAAGAAATAACACTGTAGCCAGTAGGCATTGGGGCAACATCCTTGGTGCCAGCTCTCGGATGTGGACCTGGACTATGGGATTCTCAGGGCATTCACTGCCCTAAATAGATGGAGATTCCCCCACACTAAATGCTGCCTCTACTGGGTCTCAATAGGCTGGGGGTGGGCAGCTCCTGTAGGAGGGGGGAGGGCAGATCCTGGGGGAGTGTAGGTCCTGGGGGAGGGAACGAGGAGCCCAGCTTTGGGCATTGTATGTAAATGTGAATAAAGGTAGTTGTGTGGACAAAAGTTCACTGGCTGCCTTTCTCCTTGGTCTGCTTTGCTCAGTGATGTGGGTTCTTGAGGACAGAAGGATATGGGAGGTGCCAAGGCCTGGCATCCACAGGGACTGTGACAATCCTCAAGGTTAGATTTAGTCTTGAGTAGGGTTAGAGGAAGTGTAAGCTGATTTCCTTGGACTGATAGACTCTAACATATTCCCGGGACCCACTTATACCAACTCTTAAGGCCTCGCCTATTATGAGGGATTCACTGGGTTTTTCCGTCAGTATCTGTAGCCCTTAACATTCTTGATGGAAAGTTTCCGTGAGCCTTGCAGCTGTGCCATGTACCCATTTTCTTCTTAGTGCCTGGAGCAGTTGTTCTTTGAGCAGCTTCTTACTGCTTCCCTGGAAGCTGGCATCAGTGCTGAAATTACCCTAAGCCCAGCCAGGGCTGTTCCCAAGTGTGTGGTTTCACCATGAGAAAAGCCTTGGCTTGTGAGAACACCGTTCTCAATCTGGATATAGGAGCTGGTTTCTTGCAGGCTAGGGGGGTGTGAAAATGGGGGAAATGGTTGATCCTCCTTTACCCTCAGCAGGACAGACCCAAGAATAGTGGGCTATGGGGATAAGCAAGAGCCTGTCCACCTGAACATGTTGGGATATGAGCTAGCCAGAAGCATGCGAAGTCCCTCTTGGGATTTCCAGGCAAGTGAGAGTCAGGTCGCTAGAAGAGGAGCATCCATCTTGCTGTGGCCAAGAAAACTTTGCCAGGAGTCCCCACAATGCCAATTACTTCCCAACAGATGATTCACAGTTCTGCAGAGTTTGATGTCATGTAATTGATATCAGAATCTAAAACAGCTCTTTCCATTAGACTACTACCATGAGCCAGGGGCATAGCACTCTTGTGAGGAGCTGGCAGGTCTCGGCATGAGGTGAGAGAATGGACCATGTAGGTGGTCATAGCCTCCTGGGAGCAGAGGAAAGTGGGCTGGCCACATGACTCCCCCAGTTGGGCTGCCTACGGTTCACCCTCTACCTACAGTGGTTCCGGGTACCACTCTCTGCTGTTCTGGAGAGCTGTTCCTGCTGCCCACAGGGACTCTGAGCTTTCTGCCTCTCTCCAGAGTTGCCAGGAAGGTGGTTAAAGGCTCAGTCCTGGGGCCCTGGAACCCGTGTGTTAACCCTCGCTCCAGATCAATACAGCATAGTGTCAGTCCGCTCAGGCTGTCCTAAACACTACAGACTTGGCATTCATGTCTTAGAGCTCTAGAGGCTGGAAAGCCCAGGTCAGAGTGACTACAGAGTCCATTCTGGTCAGGTCCAGTTTGAAAGTCAGATGTGGCCACCTCTTGCTGTGTCCTCATGAGGTTGTGAGAGACATCTGGGCATCTTCCTCTTCCCATCAGGGCACTAATCCTATTCTGAGAGCTCCACCCTCAAGGCCTCCTCTTGTTCTGACAGCCTCCTATAGCATCACATTCAAAGATCCTTAAATTGGCCGTTAGGACTTCAAGCCTGGAATTGGTGGAGGGAGACAAATAATCCACACATGGCACTAATTATTCAACACAGTAATATTGGGGACTCATTGGGAAGGCAGGGATGCCACATGATCCCCGAGGTGTTGATATTTGGTCATGCGAGGGCGTTCTGGGGTCCAAGGTGCCCACACTAGGGTACGGTGTGACAGAAACAGATGGCAGGAAAGACCGGAAGGCCCAGGGATAAGTACTGGGTGGGATTGGTCTGCATGGTAGGTGGGCTTGGCAGTGTGACTGACCCTTGTGCTTACAGCCCAGTGCTCCAATCCCTGGCCTGTCTGAAGCCCACCATGCTCCTGGAGGAGGGACTTTTCCAGGCTGTGCAGGAGTGGCAGCGCACCAGTACCTCCAACCAAATGATGTATTATTAGATGGTTGCAAAGTGAGTCGGGGCCCTGGATGCAAGGGCTGCTGTGCTGAGTGCGCAGAGGACGGGGAGATTGCATAGTCTGTCACAGGACACTCTGGCCCTTTGACAGGAAGATGCATCCTTTACCTGGAGTCCTTAGGGTCTTTCTCCTGCCATCTCAGAAGCAGCCCCTGCCAGGTCTGAGGTCAAACTCTTTGTTACTATTGGAAGTCATGGCGGGAACAAATCTGGTAAATGGAGAATGCTACACAATTTACAGAAAATTAAGGAAACCATGGAAACTATGGGAGCATTGCAGCCAGGACTGCCTTCACCTATTGCTGTACCTGAGCGATGTAATTATGGTTATAGATTTGCAAGATTGTTTTTTCACAATCCCGTTGTTTCCAGATGACAGGTGCCATTTTGCTTTTAGTGTTCCTTTGTCCAATTTAACTAGGCCTTATCAAAGATTTCAATGGAAGGTGATGCCACAGGGCATGATAAATAGTCCAACCTTATGCCAACAATTTGTTGATTCAGTGCTGTTAGGTTTCAGACAAAAGCATTCAGAGATATATTTAATTCATTACATGGATGACATATTGTTGGCACACCCCGATAAGGAACAGTTAAAAAAGGCCTTAATAGAATTAATACAGGACTTGGAGCGCCGTGGATTGCAAGTAACCCCTGATAAAATTCAGGTGCAGCCCCCTTTTAATTGTTTGGGGAGGACCATCCACAGTGATTATATTACTCCACAAAAACTGCAACTTGAGATTAGAAGTTTAAAAACTTTAAATGATTTTCAAAAATTATTAGGGGACATTAATTGGATCCACCCATTTTTGCATTTATCTACTAAAGATTTAAAACCTTTATTTGATATATTAAGAGAAGATCCTAATCCAAATTCTCCCAGACAGTTAACTCCTGAGGCATTGGAAGCATTGAATAAGGTTCAGCAAAAGCTTCCTGAACAGCAGGTAAAAAGGCTTGATTACACTAAGCCTTGGTCCTTAGTCGTTTTATCTACTGAATATACTCCTACAGGATGTTTATGGCAAAACGAACCTTTGGAATGGCTATATTTGCCTGTTACAGCTAAGAGAGTTTTGGTAGCATATCCAACATATTCTGCTCAGCTCATAAGTAAAGGTCAAACCAGGAGTAAAGAACTTTTCGGAGCTGATGTGTCAGAAATTATTATACCACATACTAAAGTACAATTAGACACATTAATAACTGAGGAATGTTGATTGGGCTTTGGCATTATTAGGATTTATTGGAGTTATTTCTTTCCATTTACCTGTGAATCCTCAATTGCAATTTCTAAGTAGAAAGGCAATTATTTTTCCGAGTCACTGCTCAGCTCAACTATTGCCGCCTCCAGCAGAGCTGGTCTTTACTGATGGGTCATCTACAGGGCATGCAGCCTATGTGGTTAATAATCAACCTTAAACTTTTAAGACTACAGAGAAATCTGCCCAGAGAGTCAAAATGTGCGCAGTTATAGCCATTTTCGAGAAATTTTCTGTGCAACCTTTTAATTTGTACTCTGATTCCAAATACATAGTTGCTTTATTTCCTCATATAGAGACTGCATCTTTGTCAAAAAATTCTTCCATTTTCTCGTTATTGCAAAAATTGCAGGTATTAATTCAAGCTCGAAGTGCCCCATTTTTTTATTGGACACATATGAGCGCATTCTATGTTACCTGGTCCTATACATGAGGGGAATGCATTGGCAGACTTCCATACTAAGGCAGTGTTAACAGCCATTGAGGAAGCGATAGAAAATCATAATTTACATCACTAAAATGCTACAGCTGAGATTACAATTTTATATACATCAAGAAGCTGCCAGAGCGATCGTTCGAAATTGTAAAATATGCCCTACTTTTCCCCCTGCTCCACCAGAAGGAGTAAATCTGCAGGACTTGAGACCCAATGATTTATGGCAGATGGACGTGACCCACTGGAAGACATTTGACAAAACTTCTTATGTACATGTTTGTGTAGACACGTATTCCCATGTCATATGGGCCACGGCCAGGACTGGGGAAGCCTTTAAGCATGTTGAACAACATTTATTTGCATGTTTTGCTGTTTTGAGTATGCCTCGGGCATTAAAGACAGACAACATTCCTGCCTATACCTCTAAGGCATTTCAGGATTTTTGTACAACATTTAGAATATCTCATTCCACAGGAATTCCTTATAACCCTCAAGGGCAAGCTATTGTGGAACGAGCCCATCAAACCTTAAAACATCAGCCTACTAAATTGCAAGAAGGAGATGACAAATACGTTTCCCCTCATCACGTTTTAAGTCATGCTTTATTTGTAATTAATCATTTAAATGTTAATTATGAAGGAGAGTCGGCCTATTCATTAGTCAGGTGGAAAGACTTGGTCACTGGAGAGTGGCGAGGTCCTGATATGTTACTAACATCCAGATGAGGATTTGCTTGTGTCTTTTCCCAGAATGCTGATTCGCCTGTGTGGGTACCTGATTGACTCATCCGTCACCACCATGAGCTACTCGTTCGTCCAGTCCACACCGCTGAAGCAGACCAAATGAAAAGTGCCTCCCCCGCTTCCCTCTCCACCACACCGGAAAGCGATTGAATATTTTAGCCCCTCCAACAGCGAAGAGGGAACTTCTGTACTGGCTTGAAAAACACCACACCCGCTTTCTTTATCATCTCCTGATTCTCCAGTAGATCTTTCTCCAGCCAGCTCAACATCCACATTGGCTCCTGCTGAACCGCCAACTGCATCTCCTGCAGCTCTTGCGTCCTTCTCCAGGCTGTCCTTGAGATCTCGCAGACACTGGCGCTCCAGACGAACTTGGACTTCTAGACCACCTGCTTGGGGCCAGTTGAAGACCCTGGCAGAAGAGGCAGAGGAACTGGTCTCGTCCCGAGGACATACTGTCAACTCAAGAACTTTGTTTGTGGCTATGCTCACGGTCATAACTGCTCAGGTATTGTCCTCCACTGGGTGTCATGCTGCCACCAGGTTAAAAGATGATTCCCCAAGCTATTGGGCTTATGTACCTGATCCACCCTTATTCCATCTGGTAACTTGGAACGAACCTACCATTAAGGTTTTTACTAATAGCAGTGAGTTAATGGGAGGCGAAAGTTCTTCATTTATGTCCACCAGAATGGTTACTAATATAAACTATACGGGCATAACAGGAATTCCTCCTATTTGTTTTTCCCCTAGTTTTTCCTGGTCTGGGTGTGTACTTTTAAAATGGAGATCTATATTAACAGATTCCCCCTCCAGGTGTCTTAACAATATATAGGGGCTCTCCTTTTTTCATCCTGCAGATATTTTTAGTAGTAATGGAAGATATACGGAGGGCTCATATATACCTAATAATTTTATTTCCTGTAAAGACCGTACTTATGTCATGCATAATTGGAATAATGTAGATATTAATTCAGGTTTTCCAGAGTGGAGGCCATGTGTATTTGATAAAATGGTATTTTACAATTTATTCAAGCCATCTGATCAGATTTCCTTTCAAACGTATTCTTTTGCCAAGGTATATGATTGGTCAGCTTCTCATCCAGTGTCATCTGGAGCTATTAACACCCCAGGCCCATCTTTTCGAGAATTCCTAAAAAGTGAAAATGGACAGTCTAAATATGCTTGGAACATTACTCATCCACCAATACCTCTCCCAGTAATATTAGATTCATGGTCAGTTTATGGATGGGCTACTCCGATTTTTCAAAGCTGTTTGTCAAATAGCTCTTATCAGCCTCATCTATTTCGTTTATTTGCTGCGACAGGACTTGTTACCTTACATAGACCCAGAACAAATGTTAATTTTGTTTTACAAGCTTGTGTAGATTCCCCTTATGTCTTATTAATTGCTGGACAACATTCTACTTATTCTGTTAAGTACATTTTTGGTCATTTCAAAATTATTTGTGAAAACTGTTCTTTATCTAATTGTATTACTAAAAATCCTGCACAGGTATTTTTGGTAAAGCACCCATTGTATGTATTTGTCTGTTAAATTGTCTGTACCTTGGTATGTCACCCCTGAAACATATATCTTGGAACAAGTGACTTCTTCTTTAGCTAAATCTTGTAGATTTGTGGCCACCCTTATATTGGGAATTACGGCTCTGATTACCATAATGGGGTCTGTAGCAACCTCTGCAGCGGCCTTAGTACAGGAAATGCACACTGTGGAGCATGTGAACGAACTATCACAGAATGTTAATTTAGCTTTATTTACTCAAGAGCAGATAGATAAAAGTATTATTGATAGATTAAATGCTTTAGAATCAGCGTTATTATATATAGGCAATCAGATATAGCATATTAAAGTGCGGATGTCTGTTGCTTGTCACGCAGAATTTAAATGGATTTGTGTTACTCCCATGCCTTCTAATGGCCAAAATATTAGTTGGGCTGATGTCCAAAATCATTTACAGGGAGTTTGGTATTATACCGATTCAACGTTAAATCTCTAGCAGTTATGTAGCCAAATTGCAGCTATGTCCCAGGCTCATTTATCTCCAACACCCTTTTCTCAGGCAGCGTCTAAATTTGCAAGTTCTCTCACTCGGTTTGTGTCTTCTAACTCTCTTTGGAATTTGATATATAATTTCACAGCAATTGGATCAATTGTTCTCTTTTTGCTGCTTATTTTACCAATCATTATTCAAAGATTAAGAAAAGCTGGCTGACAAAATGCCAACACTATCCACCTTGCCATTTTAAAAAGTAAAAAAAGGGGAGATGCCGGGAGCCACAATCACTAGTAAAAGTAAGGTAAAAGGGACCTGAAAACAGGAAAAATGCCGGCTGGGAGCAAGGCCCCAATAAAATATGGCCATGATGGAGGCAAAGTCCCATGGATCCTGTTGACGGACCTTCCCTAACTTTGAAGGGTTGCGTGCATAGTCCTGAGAATGTTCCCTCTTTAATTGAGATAATAGATGCGCAAATGGATGATGGCATTTGACAGCAAGAATTATACATAGGCACAATGGAGGTGAGATTGCAGCAAAAAGGGTGCCCCTTAGGGTGTGTAAGGATGTTTTTCAGTAAACAGCAGGAGGTCGAGAAAAAGAAGTTGGCCACTTCCTCATATACAACAGACCCCACCTGAGAGCTGGTGGAAAATAACCGTTTGAGATAAAAAAATAGATCAAGATATTTTAGGATTAAATAAGTAGTTTAATGAAGATATAATTTAGAATTTTAATAATAAGATAGTAAGATAAGATAAACTAGTAAGATAAGAGATATATAATAGTATAAATGATAGTTAAGAAAATATAGAGATAGAAGGATAGAAATAAGATTAATAAAAATAAATATATAGTAGTAACTAAATTAAATAAGACTTAGGGTTAAGGTTTAACTTTATAGGGTAAGGATATTATAGGCCTATAATAGTAAATAATTATAAGAAAGTTAGGAAGAAAACCAGGATGTTCATAAATGTTTGACTTAAGAAAAACACCATCTGTGGTTAAAATTGTTAAAGGTCAACCTTATTGTGAGTGCAAAAAGGTTGTACGTGGGCATTTGGTTAGCAACATAAGATACATTTGTGGGTGCAGGACTGAGTGGAAAACCTACATAAGCTTGTGAAAAATAAATAAAAATTGGCAGAATCTTGAGCTCTCCCCAGGAAGAGGAATCCTGTCGTTTTCGTCTTTTCCTTTTCGCCGCTTCCCGATTCTCCCATCTCAAGCCCTGACTCTCTCTTGGAGCTAGACTCCGGCAGTTACCCTCTAGCTCTCAAGTCCTGGCCTTGTGTCTCCTGATCAGAACAACCTCCCTAATGTTTTTTCTTGAGTAGTAGCCCCAATCCAGCTGCGTTTTCTGGGGTGATCATCTGTTGTGGACCCTACAGGTGCTGGGTAAGGAGCCCCTAAACTGTGGCTTTGGCTTTGGGAGTGGCCCCCTCCTGGGACTCTCCCCTGGCAAGGCCTGGATGGGACACCCAAGACACTCCCTCCCCATCCCTCTCTTTGAAGGCTGCTGGATTTGGGGGGTAGCCCTGGGCCACTTCTCAGTGTAGTTGTGTCTCCCTCATGCCCAGGTTCATGGATTGGAGACTGAGGAGATCCAGATTCAGAAACTGCAGCTGATGACAGTGCTCCTGGCCTTGCCTCCTCCAGCTCCACTGAGGCCTGAACCTCCAAGGCCTCCAGCCCCTGAGGGTGCCCAACCAGGTACGGCTTCCCGCTTCCTTACAGGAGCCTGTGACAACAGCCTGGGGGCCCAGGAAGCCCACTGTCCACTCTTTCCATACTTTCCAGGCCTGCCCAAATCCTGGGAATTCACCTGCTTGGAGCCGTGGCCTGGGATTCACCTGGTCAAGTTCCGTAGGTTTATCACTTTCCCATCGATAACCCACCATCCAGTCTGCTCAGGAAGGGGCATTTGTGGTGGGAGACCTGGGACTTCAGTGGCTCCCAGCGACCTCCCACATGATGCTGTCATGGCTATTCCAACACCTGCAGCATCAGTTCTCCTGGTCCTCATCAGGTTTCCCAACTCAGGCTGGACCAATTTTGTCTTCTCAGCAGTTCCCTCCCCAGAGGTGGGAGCTGAAGACCCTGTCACACTCGTTCTTGTTCATATTGGCCTCAGTTGACCTTTCCAGCAAGGCCGGCTCCAAGGCCCGGCTCACCTGGCACCACCCAGACCCCAGAGGTTACCAGAGACCCAGGTCCCCAAGGAGATTCCTCCTGAAGCCATGAGGGAGGACTTTAATATCATGGAGGGATGGCTGGGACTTGTCTCGAGGGACAACAGCAAGACGACACTATTCTACAGCCTCAGGAACAGGACGAGACATTCCCGGACCATGGTCTCCTGAGCTACCTTGACAAACTGTGCTCCCAGAAAGACTTCATTACCAAGGTGGGTTGGCCTGAAGCACCAGGGTCTGTGATTTTCTGGAGACTCAAGCTCCTGGAATTCAGCTTTGTTCTTCAGCTACTAAGCAGTGCATGTGTGTGTGTGTGTGTCTATGTGACTATGTGAGTGTGTGTAAGTGGATGTGTCTGTATGTCAGTGTTTGGTTTATTTTAGTGTGTGTCTTTTTGGGTGTGAGTTTGTATGCTGCATGTGTCTCTGCATTTTTCTGTGTGTGTGAGCAATTTTGTTTATCTGACTCAGTGAAATATGTCTGTCTATGTCTGGCTGTGTGTTTTTGCCCCACCACCTGTGTGTGTGCGTGTGCGTGTGCGTGTGCATGTGTGTGTGTGTGTGTGTGTGTGTGTGTGTGTGTTTATATGTTTGTAAAACTAAGGGTGACCAGGATGTAAAACACCATGCCTAGGGTGTGGACAGGAAGGTGGTCATTTCGTTCTGCCTCTCCTGGAGTCCCTTTGGCTTCAGGGTCTCCATGCTCCAGATGCTCTCATCCTGTCCCTGTAATCATAGGTAGAGGCTGTCATTCATCCACAATTCCCAGAAGATCTTCTCTCCCCAGAAAAGCAGAGAGATCCCTTCACCCTTATGGTGGAGCTTGAGCAGGAAGAAGGACTGACCCTCACACAGGTACCCCAGAAGAAGGAGGGACAGCAGGTACATCAGGGCAGCTAGGGACATCAGGAACACCAGGGATGGGAGGGACACTGGGAAATATATGGGAGGGAGAGACACCAGGAACACAATCGGAGAGAAAGAGAGCAGGAACACAGGGGAGGAGTGGACACTGGGAACACCAGGGGAGAGAGGGACACTAGAACACCTGGGAGGGAAGGCCACCAGGAACCTGAGGTCGGGACGGGGGACATGAGGAGCCACAGGGCAGGGAGGGATGCTGGGAAAACCAGGGCATGAGGGACAACAGGAACATCAGGGAAGGATGGGACACCTGGGCTTCCAAGGTAAAGAGTGATTCCAGGAACACGAGGGCAGTGAGGGGCACCAGGAACACCAAGACTGGGTGGGACACCAGAAATTCCAGGACAGGGTGGGACACCAGAAATACCAAGGAAGGGAGAGGCACCAGGATCACCAGCAGGGAGAGAGACACCGGGAACATCTGGGCAGGAGTGTACACCAGGACCACGAGGGGAGAGAGGGACAGTGGGAGCACTATGGCAGGGAAGAGCAAAGGACACTGGCAACATCAGGGGATGGAAAGACACCACGAACCCCAGGGTAGGTATAGACACCGGGAACTTCAGGGCAGGGAAGGTCACCAGGAATCTAGGGGAGGTAGGGATGCCAGGAATGCCTGGTAAGAATGGGACACCAGAGAACACGAGTGGAGTGAGGGACATCGGGAACTTCAGGGCCACGAGGCAACTGGGAACTTCTGGAGAGGGAGGGACAATGGGGACATCAGGGCAGAAAGGGACACCAGGAAAGCAGGGCAGGGCGGTCTCTGGGAACAACAGTGTAGAGGTGGATACCAGGAATACGAAGGCCAGGAAGGAAACCTGGGGTAGAAGGGACACCAGGAACTTCAGGTCCAGGATGGACACCAGAAACTTGACGGCAGAGACAGACACCAGAAAGGCCATCAGAGGGAGAGATATCAGGAACACCAGGGCAGGTAAGCTCACCAGTAACATCAGGGCTGGAGGGACACCTGGAACTTCAGGGAAGGAAGAAACACCAGGAACACCAGGAAAGGGAGAGACACCAGACAACTGGAACTTCAGGGAAGGAAGAAACACCAGGAACACCAGGAAAGGGAGAGACACCAGGAACACTCGGGCAGGGATGGACACCAGGAATTTAAGAGCAGAGAAGGGACACCAGAAAATTCGTGGAAGGAGGAACACCTGAAAAACCAGGGCAGGCACGGACACGAGGAACACCAGGGCAGTGAGAAACATGTGAACACCAGTGGAAAGAGGGTCCCCCGGGGGGGGGACAAACACCAGGAAGACAAGGGGAGCAAGGGACACTGGGAAAACCAGGGCTCGGGGGGACAACGGAAATACCAGGACAGGGAGGGACACCAGGGCACATCAGGAAAAGAAGGTCATCGGGAACACCGGGGAGGGACAGACATAGGAACAACAGCAGAGTGAGCATCACTGAGAACAACTGGGCAGGAGGTAGTACAGGAGTTTCAGGGCAGGGAGGAACACCAGGGGCTTCAGGGGAGTGAGGGAAACAGGGAACACCAGTGATGGGAGGGTACCTAGTACGTCGGGGAAGGAGAGACATCAGGAACCCCAGTTCAGGGAGAGAAACAAGGCACACCAGGGCAGGTAGGGCCTCTAGGAACTTCAGGACAAGGAGAGATATCAGGAAAACCAGGGCAGAAGGGACATCAGAGCAGGTAAAATGTGGAAGTCCAGGGGAGGAAGAGACACAGTGAACACTAAGGGAGCAAGGGATACTGGAAACAACAGGACAGGGAGGGACTCCAGAAATTTCAGGGCAGGGAGGTGCACCAGGAACTTCAGATAGTGAGGGACACTAGGAACATCAGGGGAAGGAGCTAAGCCAACAAATTCATGGGAAGGATAGACAACAGGAACACCAGAGCAGGGAGGGACACCAGAAAATCAAGGGGAGGAAAAGACACCCAGAAATAAGAGGAGGGAGAGATAACACTAACACCCGGCGGGGGGGGCACCAGACACTCTGGGTAAGGAGGGACATGGGGAACTACAGGGCAGTGAGAGTTTGAGGATTTTGAGTGGAGAAAGGGAAACTGGGAACACCAGGGCAGGTGGGACACCGAGAACAACAGGGCAAGAGGGACACTAGGAATTTCAGGGCAGTGAGAGATGCAGGCAACTTCACCCAGGAAGGGAAACCTGCACACTAACACTAGGGCAGCGAGGTACACCAGCAGCACAGGGGAATGAGGCACACCAGGAATGCCAGTGAGGGAGGACACAAACAATGCAGGGGAGGGAGGGACACTAGCAACTCCAGGAGAAGGAGAGATACCAGCATAAACGACCCACCCAATTATCTCCTCTACACTGGCGGTAGTCTCGGTTCTGAGGGGAGTCTCCCCAGGGAGAAAATGCTGGTGTTTATAATTGAGAAGTGGAAGAGGAGCCAAGGGGTGGTCAGGACACACCTGTAGCCAAGCTCATAGGGCCAGCAGCGCTGCAGACTGTCTTGTCATGAAGCCCCTTTTGCAATCTTCCCCCAAGCCCCTGCCAAGTGCTTGTGTCCCCAAGCCCTGGAGGCTGCTCAGCTGGGCAGCCCGCTGAGTGTCTGATCCTCCCCAGCTGGTGGAGAAGCGCCTCCTGGCCCTGAAGGAGGAAACGGGTGCCGTGGCCACTCTGAGTCATGGCATCTCTGGGTTACACTCACTTTCTCTTAAGTCTGCAGCTAGCCAAGGAGCAGAGACACATGACTGTGGCACCAACTAAGAGTCAGCACAGACACCTGTATGCCCCAGATGACCTTACAAAGCCCTCCTGGACATGGCCGATTGCACACCATCCTGTCCTGTCCTGAGGACATTACTCCCAAGGTGGCTAACCCTTCCACACCAAGGGCCACTCAGTCACCATTTCTGCCCAGGACCACCGTCGTGTCTATCCTGGTCTCTTAGAAGAAGCCTCTCCTGTCTGTGTGACAGCTGGGCCAGTAGATGGGTTTAGTGAGCATGAGGATGAGCTCCTCAGCCTGGCCTTTCTCTTGGCTTCTCGGCACTGCCTGCTGCCATGGGAGCCTTCCTTGAGTCCAAGCCGTCCTCTCAGTGCCTGGAGATCAGGGTCCTCAGCGAGTATCCCCTCACCCACCTACTTATCATCGGGGCCTCAGCTCTACATCACTTCCTGATGCCAAGTCCAGAGAGCCAGCTCTCCTTGGAGGACAATCCACTAGTGGACAGATGTTCCTTCGGGGGACTGTGTTCAGTTTCTGGGATACGAGCTCCAGGCTTGACCCTGGGCTGACCTCCACAGCCTCCTCACAACCTTGGCTTGTGAGGACACCGTTATCCATCTGGATACAGAAGCTGGTGTCTTGCAGTGTAGGTGGGCATGAAAATGGGGGAAATAGTAGCTCCTCCTTTACCCTCAGCAGGACAGAGCTAAGAACAGTGGGTTGAGCGGATAAGCAGGAGTCTGTCCACCTGACCAGGTTGGGCATATGACCTAGGCAGGAGCATGTGAAGTCCCTATGGGGATTTTGGGGCAAGCAAGAGTCAAGTTGCTAGAGTGAGGAGCACCTATCTTGCTGTGACTGTGGGGATTGGCCTCACAGGTACTGAGGATCTTGCCAGGAGTCCCACAATTCCAATTCCCTCCCCACGCGTGATTCACTATTTTGCAGAGTTTGATGTAATGTAATTGATATTGGCACCTAAAAGAGCTCCTTCCATCACACTACTACCTATAGAGCTATAGGCATAGCATTCCGACCAGGAGCTGTTGGGTCTCTGCATAAGGTGGCGCGGGGGTGGGAGGGAGGGATTGAGCCACGTGGAGGGTGGCAGCTCAGTGTCTTCATTTCGGGCATGGGCACAGACTCCAAGGGTCAAGCAGAGGCTGCCTGGAAGGTGACAAGTTTGGAAGGTCCTTGGGGGTAGGACTGGGTATTGCCGGAAGGGACACATTTGCACCTGAAGGAGCAGGTGCGATGAAAGGAGGAGAGAACAGGGAAAGACTGAGCCTGGGATCACAACTGCTCTTTCCTGACCATCCTGCCCATCTCTGGAAAACTCCCTTAACTACTGTGTGTGGCCGAACTCTTTACAATATTCCAGCCCCCTCTCAGAATCTCCCATCCAGTCAAAACATGACCCAATACCTGCCCTCATTTCCTTCTGGCTCATGCCTTCCTCTTCATTCCTAGTTCTAATGCCTCCTCCAGGGTTCGTGTTTAGGCAGGATGTCGGTGACTCCCAGAGTATCTGCCCAGCATGTAGCGTGTGGTCTTGGTTGTGGAAGGATGGGGCAGTAGGTGGGCCAAACGGTTCAGGAACACAGTGGCCTGGTTTTTCTGTGAGGTGACAAAGGGCGGCACCTCTGGACCTTCTCCTTTCCTTTACTCCCTGGACCTTGCCACTTGCCCCTAGAGATGTCCCTCTGCCTTTCCCTTCTCCTGTCTGTGTGAAGAGACCACGTCACGCCTGCCCTCTTTGGCACCTGTGAAGGAACATTGACGCTGGGGTGCATTTCCTGGCTGCCACACTCTCTGTTCCCAGGTTAGTCTTCACCTGGAGAAGGCCTCAGAGCAGGTGCTCCACTGTGCCAGCATGTCGTGGGGCTGCACACCCTGCTCCTGAGTTCTGTGAGCCTCTGGAAAACCACACCATGCAGGTCTTCCTGGGTGGTGGGTAAACACCTTCAACAGCCCCACCCACTGTGTTCCTAGAGTCCTGCTCAGCACACTTCGGGCACTTGGATAAAGCTGGGGAGTGAAGGTCTGAGCCCTGAACTCTCCACTCGCTGGTGCCTAAGGGGGGCCAGTCAGCGCCCCTTCTGCATTCAGGGAGGTGGAAATATATGTCTCTCTCAGGGTAAAGAATGGTAAGAGAGACGCGTTTGAGGAAACCTGCTGCAACCCCGGAATGAGTGGGCCCTGGGTCTGCAATTTGCATTGTCTTAGTGATGCCTTGGACTCCTTCTGCTCCTCTCCCACCTGGCTGTGGCCTGTCTCCTCATCCCATTTGGCCACAGGATTCTTGGAAGAGGCAGAACCTAACCCCCATACCGGCCCCCCACGACGCGGACTGGAAAGAGGAAAGTCATGCAAACGCCTTTATTGACAAGAAGCAGCCCCTGCCTGTCTGGTGTCAGCCCTGTATGGAGATGCGCAGACCGCCTGGCGCTCAGGCAACCTCTGGCCTTCAGGGCTGAGCCCCGCCCTCTATGCCTGAGCTCCGCCCTCCTGAGTGGGCCCCGCCCACCGGAAGACAATACGTGACAACTGCAGGCCCACTACGCAAGTGACCTCTCCCATCAGGTCCGCAGGCAAAGAGGAGCCTGCCTGTTCGGCCTGCGCCAGTGCACAGGAGGACCTGAGCCGCACGGGTAGTGCTGGCCGCGTGAACGCGGAACGAGCAGGAATGTCCTGAAAGACAGCAGCATTAACGGATAGTTCCTGGGTCGGTCCCGATGACGTCAGTTTCCTGCCCGCCTGCAAAACCTCCCGTGGTTAGGGCCGTTGGTACCGGTTATCCCCGCTGGCGCATGCGCGGTACCTACACGCTCTGCCCGCAACGGACTCTGGGAACACTTGGAGGAGCGACAGCAACCAAGCCCCGCCCCCTTTGGAGCCATGCGCATGCGCACCTGGCTCACCACGGAACGGGCCTGGAAGAGCCCCGCGGGCATGGGGCTGTCAATGGCTGTCAAGCGGCTCTCCTTCCTTGTACATTCACTGCTGTCCCTCCTTGAAACGACCATTCAGGGTTGTCAGTGTTACAGTCCTGTCTCTCATGCACTTACATTACCCCCTCGGGGGAAGCCGTTGTTGAAGGTTTCCCCTAAACACAGTGTCCTCCAGTGGGGGCGAGTCCCGTGTGCCCTTTGCACGCATGTCTTTGATTGCTGGTCATGCTGTTCAAAAACTAGCGCGCCCGGTTTCTCTGGTCAGTCTGAAGCTGCCATCTAAGGCCCGTTGTGGCAATGAGTTTAGACCTAGAAAACACGTTTCAACATACTTTCTTGACTCCATTCTGGGAGTTTTTCCAGTAACGTTTACTATACTTTCAGTATTTAATAGACAAAGATGTTTCAATAAATACTGATTTATAAATACTTCCTATAAACCCTTTTGTTTTCATTTGCTCAAGACTTGATAATAGGTCAATTTCAGTCGACAACGCTGCAGGCGGGGAATGAGCAATTTCACCTTCCTCCTCATCCCGCTCTGCAACATAGTGCAGAATTTCAGTGAAGTACAACTTGCTGTCCTTTATTTATATTTGGCAGATGTAACCACTCTGTTGCTTTGGGTAGGTTTCATTTTTAAGAAATGGTACACTCTCTCATTCAATGATTCTAGCCTACAGATACAAAGTGAGGATAAGCTTTTGTCAAGGACAGACCCCATGACTGTGTCAGCAGAGCTTCTGGACATGTATTAATTTTTAATCCGAGGGAAAAAAGACAAACAAACGAAAAAAGCACCGTAATTTGAAAATACAAAAAAAGTTTACGTATTATTTTCGTTGCATATAACACCATGGAAAGATTTCTTACCAAAAAAAGATACAGCACTGGTTTCCCTTGGAATAAAACATCAGTTGGCCAGAGGAGAGAGGTCAGAGCAAGACTTGTGTCTGTGTGTTCCTCCATTATGCAGGATTTGAGTTTGAAACCATGGAAAGTTATTGCTCGTTCACATGCTAAGATTAAGTCTTTAGAAGATAAAAGACAATTGAACATTGAACAACACAGTCATTAGATGAGAAACCAAAAGAAGGGATCTGCCCTTGGTCCTGTACACTGCATGCTGTCTTATAATGGACAAAGGCGTACCAGCTGAGGGTGAGGCTGGCCTGTGGCAGACTGCAGAGAATCTGGCGGTGACAAGACTTGGGGCACAAGGACAGCTTTCTACACAGTGATGTGCATACAGCAATCAAAATCCTGGATCTGCTGGGACCAAGCTGTGTCACAACACCCAGGGCACTTGTCTCCTTACGAAGCCCTGTATTTATCAGGCTGAAAATGTGATCGGCATTGTCTTTCAAACGTCTAGCGATGGATGTAATTCTTCAAGAGCCCTCCGACATGGCTGAGGAGCAGGATTGGGTTGAGGTGCACAAAAATAAGTTTCTTGATAAGGTTGCAAGTAAAGGGTACATCAAGTAAATCCTTTTGCTGTGACTCTGAATACCAATTTAAAAGTCACCTGAAGAGGAACATGCCAACCGGGTTGCCCCTGTGTAAATGGAAGGCCTACCTGCCAGGGTCCTGCATGGACATTCTTGCACCCCCACCCAGGACCAACAGCCCCTGCCCCTCCCCCACTATGGAATGCCTGGAGTCCTACATTCTCCTGTTTAAATTCAAACTCGGGAGCATCTTCTGAGTCTGGTCACTCACTGGGTACGGCAGTTGACTCATATATTGTGGAGGCTGGCAGCTATGGCCAGTGCTCAGCCTGCAGGGATGGTGTCGGAAGGAGGTAAGCTTGCAGGGTCTGGGGCCTATGATCAGACTCCATAGCATCCCCTTCAAACCCTCAGGAATTCAAACTTGACAGTGCCGCTGGGGACAGCTGATTGGGTGGAAGTAGAGGAAGGAGGAAGGCCTGGACTTCTGCAAGGACATCTCACTAGGGAAGCCCGTGGAAACCTGCTGCTGTGGTCAGGGGGGACAGTGCTTTAGAGGAGAACCAAGATGCCTGGTTCTCAGGAGTGGTGGGTTCATGACGTCTGGTGGCACAAGGAAGGTTCTGGGCACAAGTGCTGTGTAGTGTTTTTAGGCATCTGGAAGACATCCACAAATATTGTTATGAGAGATTTGGACCAGAGTCTCCTAAATTTTTGGAAGAAGAGAGCTAAATTGTCTTAGCCTGAAAACTGCTTGGTTGGTTAGCTCTGCTGTCGTCTGTGATAGCATGTCTTCTCTGTTGGTGTGGCTGGGACTGGAAGGCACAGCTCAGAGCCTCTCAGTAGCAGCCCCCCAAGAGATTGCTTCTCTTTCAGTAGAAGCTGTTGTATCTGAGGAACAGGGGAGGACAGCTGGGGAAGGCTTCAACCAACACAAGGCTTGGTGTCCTTTATTGTTCCAAATTTTTAGTCCTTTGTGAACCCTAAGGTTTTCAGATCCACTTCCTTTTTCCCACGAAGTCAGGGCATATCCTCTACTCTTGTTTTCCCTGTGGAGAAGAACATTTCTCCCCTGTTCCTTCTTTACTCTTGAACAGATGTGGCATGTTGTTGGTCTTCAGTTGAAGGTTGTGAAAGGGCGGTTCCTTTCTTCTTTCTTTCTTTCTTTCTTTCTTTCTTTCTTTCTTTCTTTCTTTCTTTCCTTCTCTCTCTCTTATTTTTTACTAAATCGCTGTGGGGTACAGTTCAGAGTTAGATACACAAACATTGATTATGGAGGTAACCTTGTTGATGAGGTATGCCCCTCTCTCCCCTAGCAGATTTCCTCAACTGACAATCACAGCCCCCTCCCCTGACAGGTTCCCAGTACTGCCAATCCCTTGCTTATGGTATTATAATTGCTCAAGGTCCACTTATGAGTGAGAACATATGATACTCGGTTCTGTGTTTCTGTGATAGTTCATTGAGTATGATCAACACTAAATCCCTCCAAGGAGAGGAGCACATAATTAGCAACTAAATCTTCTAGTATTAGTATTGTTAGGACACTTGCCCTGAATAATGAGGAGCATGTGCTGTGGACCATGTTGTATTTGACTCTCATCTTCAAGAGGGCTTCTTGATCATGGGTAGCTCCACACAACTTGGTCGCCCTGACCCTGCCTCATATCTGCTTCTTCCTGGCTTGTTACTTGCCATTATTGGGAGATCAGAGAAGAAGGACCACAGGTGGGCTCCTTTGCCACAGCCAGTTCTGAAATTACAAGCAGCTGTAAAATCTCTGCACACCTCCCCTGACAGCCCTGCCCCAATATATTTCCTAAATGTTTCCTAGCCGTCTAGAGCCATTGCTGCAATTACAGCCATTGTGCAATTACAGCATCCCAGAGAAGTCCCCATCTCCCTCAACATCCTGCTTGCCAGAACAGAATTCCTGAGTGGCAGCAGGGACAACTGAGGCCCGGGGACAGAGTGGTCCGAATCTCTCACAATGTAGCAGGTGCCCTGAGTGGTGTCATGAGAATCCGTTTCATGCTGGGCTTGGTGCAGCATCAGGTGATCTTTGAGGTTCCTGGGATACCGACTTGGGAGAGATTTCCTTTGAGTGCTTTTGTTGAGTGTGTGAGATGACGAAAGAAGAGAGGGTCTTCTAGAAGTGCCAGGAAACAGGAGACTGAGGTGGAACTGGGCTGTAACTTTCGACCTGCAGACTCCATCCACACAGGCCCCAGGGTGCTGATAACTGCACAGGGAGGCACCCTCACTACTGATGAGTTTTCCCACCAGGGACACCCCGACCCCTGGCTTGGGAGACACCTATGAGGCTGGCAGGTGTCTATTAAGGATACCCTAGAGGGCCCCTCAGCTGGCTGGGAAGGCTTGGGTGTTGCTTCTTGGAGACCCTGTAGGGAATCTTGGTGACCTGGGACATGTTGTCTTGTGGAATAACTCTTGACTGGAGGAGTAAAGTGTCCTATTCACTAGGATTCATTTGCACAATACACTTTCCCCAACCTCATGGTCCTTACTTGTGAGTTCCTCACTGATTCCTCTGGAGATGTTGGGAAGCTGAGAAATTTTTCTTGTCTACTCTGTCTCCATTTCACTTCAGTCTCTTTTTGTCTCTACAGCTGGTCTACTGCTGGGACCGACCGTAGTTATGAACTCTGGCGTCTCCCTGTCTCCTTTCACGGCTCTAACCTTTTCCCCAACGCCCCCCAACCCTGCACCCAGGCTAACTTGGCCACAGCACCCAACAGCCTTGTTGCCTGTGGCTCCTCCTCCAGGCAAACCTCTGTTGCTGCCAGCTTTTCCCAGGTCAACTCTGGTGGCATCAAATGCTACCCACAGCCTGAGCGAGGCAGGGACCCTCAATGGCATCATGAATGTCAGAGCAGAAGTGGGGCTTCCACAACTCCGACCCGCTCAGACCTTCATCCTGCCTCAGGTCCCCCTCAGCTGGTGTGCCCCAGAAGCCCTCTGCAAGGGCAATGTGTATTCCCCATCATCTTTTGTGGAGATCCTTGGACCTGCCTCGGCAACTGGGGGCACCCAGGCCAATGAAGGAAACCAGCGCCTAGGACGCCCTCCGCCAGTGCCACCACCAGCTGCCCTGCTGGCCCCCATTGTGTCCTTCTGGAGCAAGGGACCAGAGCCACAAGAGACTTCTGGAAATGGCAGCCTAGCCCTCTCTCAGGCCAAGGGCCCGCTGCAAAATGTTTGGAGCTCCAACAGTGTGTATGCCAACTTCCGGCGCTGGCAGTGCTTCAAGTCCCTGGCCTGGAAGCACTTTCCACAGAGTCCTGATGCCGAGGCGCTCTCCTGCTTCCTCATGTGAGCATCCCAAGCCAGATCTCAGTCTGGAGACCCACATTGAGAGTGGCAGGGATGGAGGGGTCCAGGGATCTAGGGGATCCGGAAGAAAAGTCACAGCCCCCAGGGAGCAGATAAATGTGGGCTGGGCATATGACTCCTCCAGTGGAGCTGCTTAGGGTTCACCCTCTACCTACAGTGGTTCCCGGTACCACTCTCCGAAGTTCTGGACACCTGTTCCTGTTCCACACAGGGACTGACGTTTCTGCCTTTTTCCAGAGCTGCCAGGAAACTGGTTAACATCTCAGACCTGGGGCAATGTAACCTGCATGTTAGCCTCCACTCCAGATCAGTCCAGCAGAGTCTTATCAGCTCAGGCTGTCCTGAACACTACAGACTTGGGATTTGTGACTTAGAGTGGTAGAGGGCGAAAGGCCCAGGTCTGAGTGCCTGCAGAGTCCGTTCTGGTCAGGACCAGCCTCCAAACCAGAGGTGGCCAGCTCTGGCTCTTTCCTCATGAGGTTGGAAGAGAGGTCTGTGCTTCTTCCTCTTCCCACCAGGACACTAATCCCATTCTAATCCGTGCAGAGCCAACCCCACCATCGAGGTCTTGTCGTGTCCTGACCACCTCCCATAGTGTCATATGCAAAATTCCTCAAATTGACCATTAAGGCTTCAAGTCTGGAATTGGGAAAGGGGTACAGATATTCCACTCACAGCACTAATTATTCCACACAGCCATACTGGGGACTCAGAGGGAAGGAAGGGACACCACACCATCCCTAAGGTGTTGAAGTTTGGTCGTGCGAGGGCATCCTGGGGTTCCAGGTGAACACACTGGGGTGTGATGGGACAGAAGCATATGGCAGGAAAGACGGGGAGGCCCAGGGATAAGTACTGGGTGGGGTTGGCTCTGCATGGAAGGTGGGCATGGCAGTGTGACTGATCCTTGTGCTTACAGCCCAGTGCTCCGATCCCTGGCCCGTCTGAAGCCCACCATGCCCCTGGAAGAGGGACTTTGCTGGGCCTTGGAGGAGTGGCAGCGCACCAGTACTTCCAACCGAATGATATACTATGAGATGGCCGCAAAGTGAGTCGGTGTCCTGGGTGCAAGGGCAGCTGTGCTGAGTGCACAGAAGATGGGGGTGTATGTAGACTGTCACAGGATACTCTGGCCCTTTGATGCTCAGGAAGCGGAATCCTTTACCTGGGGCCCTTAGGGTCTTTCTCCTGCCGTCTCAGAAGCAGGCCTTGCCAGGCTGAGGTCAAACCCCTTGTTGATATTGGAGGTCTTGTCGGGAACAGTTACCAACATAGCCCAGAGAGGGCCAGCTCACTTCTGGAGATGGTGCAGAGATGTCGAACGCATTTTTCCTGTTCACTGTCCTTCAGAAAAGTGATCAGAAGCTGGACACCTGCCTTCCCAGCTTTGTCTGGGGGCGGTTGGTGAGTGGCCAGCATCTTAGTCACTGGAGACGTGCTTCCAGCCCTGCTGACGTAGCTCCTCATTCATCATCCCCACTAGAGCAGATGGACAGCAGACCTCAGAGGACATGAGATCCCTCCTCTAGTCTATGTGTCCCTATCTTCATTTGTCCTGGACCATTTCTTTACCCCGTTATCCTCAAGCTATCAAGTCCTGGCCTTGGATCTCATGCTCAGGATAACCTCCCTCATGCTTTTTCTTGAGTAGTAGCCCTGATCCGGCTGCATATTCAGGAGGGATCATCTGCTGTGGGCCCTACACGTGCTGGATGAGAGGGCCCCAAACTGTGGCCTTGCCTGTGGGAGTGTCCCCCTCCTGGGACTGTCCCAAGGCAAGACCGGGATGGGATCCTCAAGAAATCCTCCCCATCCCTGTCTTTGGGGGCTGCTGGAGTTTGGGGGCTGGCCTGGACCTTTTCGCAGTGGTGTTGTGTCTCGCTCATGCCCAGGTTCATGGAATTTGAGTCTGAGGAAATGCAGATTCAGGAATTGCAGCCGATGACAGTGCCCCTGCGCCTGCCTCCTCCAGCCCCAGTGAGGCCTGACCCTCAAAGGCCTCTAGCCCCTGAGGGTGCCCAACCAGGTACGACTTCCCACTTCCCTACAGGAGCCTTTGGCTGCAGCCAAGGGGCACAAGGAGGCCGCTGTCCGCTCTTTCCATACTTTCCTGACCTGCGCAGAGCCTGAGAACTCACCTACTCATGGCCGTGGCCTGGAAGTCACCTGGTTAAGTTCCAAATCTTTATCGTTTTCCCATTCAAAAACCACCATTCTATCTGCTTAGCAATGGGCATTTCTGGTGTGAGACCTGTGATCTCAGTGTCTCCTAGCGTCCTTCCACATGATGCTGTCATGTCTATTCCACCTCCTGTATCGCCAGCTCACGTGGTCCTAGTCAGGTGTCCCAACCCAGGCTGGACCCATATCGTGTATCTGAGCAGTTCCCTTCCCAGCGTGATGGAGGTGGGAGCTGAAGGCCCCATCACACACGTTCTTGTTCACCTTGGCCTCAGTTGACCTTCCCAGCAAGGCTGGTCCCAACACCCTGCCTGCTCACCTGGTACCACCCAGAGCCCAGCAGCCACCAGAGACCCAGGCCCTCAAGGAGATTCCGCCTGAAGCCACGAGGGAGTACTTTAATATCATGGAAGAATTGCTGGGGCCTTGCCTCCAGGCACAGGAGCAAGAGGACATGATTCTACAACGTGAGGAGCAGGAGGAGACATTCCCAGACAAGGGTCTCCTGAGCTACCTTGAGAAGCTGTGCTCCCAGGAGGACTTTATTACCAAGGTGAGGTGTCCTGGAGTGCCAGGGTCTGTGGTAATCCGGGGACTCAAGCTCTTGGAATTCAGCTCTGTTCTTCAGCTACTAAGCAGTGTGTGTGTGTGTGTGTGTGTGTGTGTGTGTGTGTCGGGATGTGACTGTGTGAGTGTATGTAAGTGGATGTGTCTGTGTGTCAGTTTTTGTTTTTTATCAGTGTGAGTTTTTGGGTGTGAATTTGTACACTATATGTGTCTTGATATTTCTGTGTGTTTTTGCAATTCTGTTTATCTGACTCAGTGAAGTATGTTTGTCAACCTCTGGTTGAGTGCTTTTGCAACCACCAAGTATGTGTGTGTTTGTGTGTGTGTGTGTGTTTGTGTGTGTGTGTATGTGTTTTTGTAACTTTGGGTGGCCAGTATAAAAACACCATGCTGGCGTTGTGGATCAGAAGGGTGGTCATTTCTTTCTGTCTCTTCTGGGCTCCCTTTAGCTTCAGGGTTCTCCATGCTCAGGATGCTCTCATCTGTAATCATAGGTGGAGGCTGTCATTCATCCACAATTCGTAGGAGACCTGCTCTCCCCAGATCTGCACAGGGATCCCTTGGCCCTTATCGAGGAGCTGGAGCAGGAAGAAGCATTGACCCTCACACAGGTACCCCAGAAGTGGGAGGGACACCAGGTACATCAGGGCAGCTAGGGACTTCAGGAACACCAGGGTTGGGAGGGACATTAGGAAATCCAGGGGAGGGAGAGACACCAGGACACAATCAGAGAGAAGGAGAACAGGAACAGCAGGGCAGAGAGGGACACGGGGAACACCAGAACAGGGAGAGTCACTTGAAAAATCAGGGCAGGGATGGACACTGGGAACTCCAGGAGAGAGAGGGACACTAGAACACCAGGGAGCGAAGGCCACCAGGAACTTGAGGTCAGGGTGGGACACGGGAACCACAGGGCAGGGAGTGATGCTGGAAAAACCAGGGCAGGAGGGAAAACAGGAACATCAGGGAAGGGAGGGAAACCTGGGCTGACCAGGTAAAGAGTGACTCCAGGAGCACCAGGGAGGTGAGGGGCACCAGGAACACCAGGCCTGTGTGGGACGCCAGAAATACCAGGGAAAGGAGGGCACCAGGATCACCAGTAGGGAGAGAGACACCGGGAACATCTGGAAAGGCATGGACGCCGGGAGCACCAGGGGAGGAAGCGACTCCGGGAACACCAGGGATAGGGAGGGACAGTGGGAACACTGTGGCTGAGAGGGACACGGGGAAGTCCTGGGTAGCTCAGGACACTGGCAACATCAGGGGAGGGAATGACACCACGAACACCAGGCTAGGTATAGACACTGGGAACTTAATGACAGGGAAGTTCACCAGGAATCGAGGGAAGGTAGGGATGCCAGGCACTCCTGGGGAGAAAGGGCCACCGGGGAACACCAGTGGAGTGAGGGACACCAGGAACTTCAGGGTCGCGACGCACAGTGGGAACTTCAGGAGAGGGAAGGACAATGGTGACATCAGACCTCACACCAGAAAAGCAGGGCAAGGAGGGACCCTGGTAACAACAGTGTAGAGAGGGACAACAGGAACACCAGGAGAAGGAGGAAAACCAGCAACTTCAGGGAAGGAGAGACACCAGGAACACCAGAGCAGGGAGGGACACTGAAAATCTAGGGGAGGGAAGGACACCCAGAACTCCAGAGGTGGGGAGAGACCAGGAACACCCAGCAGGGAAAGCACCAGAATCTTTGGGCAAGGAGAGATACCAGGAAAACCAGGGAAGGGAGGGACACACAGACCACAAGGGTCAAAGAGACATGGGAAATTACAGGGCAGCGAGAGTGAGAATTTTTAGTGTAGAAAGAGACACTGGGAAAACCAGGTCAGGTGAGACACCGAGAACATCAGGGCAAAGGGACACCAGGAATATCATGGCAGAGAGAGATGCAAGCAACTTCACCCAGGAAGGGAATCTCACAAACTAACACTAGGACAGAAAGGTGCACAAGCAAAACAGGGGAATGTGGCACACCGGGAATCCCAGTGAGGGAGGACACCAACAACGCAGGGGAGGGAGGGACACTAGCAACTCCAGGGGAATGAGGGATACCAGCATAAACGACCTACCCAATTCTCTCCTCTACACTGGCTGTATTCTGGGTTCTGAGGGGAGTCTCCCCAGGGAGAAAATGCTGGTGTTTAAAATTGACAAGTCAGAGAAGAGCCAAGGGGTGGTCAGGACACACCTGCAGCCAAGCTCATAGGCCCAGCAATGATGCAGAGTGTCTTGTCATGACGTCCCTTTCGCAACCCTCCCCCAGCCCCTGTCCAGTGCTTGTGTCCCCGCGCCCTTGGAGCCTGCTCACCTGGGCAGCCTGCTGAGTGCCTGATTCCTCCCCAGCTGGTGGAGAAGCGCCTTCTGGCCCTGAAGGAGGAAGAGGGTGCTGGGACCACCCTGAGTCATGGCGATTGTGGGCTGCGGTCACTTTCCCTCAAGTCTGCAGTTAGCCAAGGAGCAGAGACAAACGACTGTGGCCACCAACTAAGCATCAGCACAAACACCTGCATGCCCCAGATGGGCCAACAAAGCCCTCCTGGACATGGTCGAGTACACACCACCCTGTCCTGGCCTGAGGACCGTACTCTACTCCCAAGGTGCCCAAAACCTTCCACACCAAGGGCCGCTCAGCCACCCTCTTCTGCCCAGGACCACCGTCCCGTCTCTCCTGGTCTCTTAGAAGGAGCCCCTGCTGTCTGTGTGACAGCTGGGCAAGTGAATATGTTTAGCGAGGATGAGGATGAGCTCCCCAGCCTGGCCTTCCTCTTTGGCTCTCGGGGCCAACCACTGCCCTGGGAGACTTCCTTGAGTCCGGGCCCTTCCTCTGGACTTCAGAGCCTTGGAGATCAAGTTCTTCAGCAAGTCACCCATCCCCCACCTAGTCATCAAAGGAGCCACAGCTCTGCATCACTTCCTGATGCCATGTCCAGAGATTCAGAGCTCCTTGGCGGGCAATCCACTGGTGGGCAGATGTTCCTTCTGGGGCCTGGGTTTGGAGTTTCTGGGGGACAAGCTCTGGGCTCGGAACAGGGCCGACCTCGACAACCCCCAAAAAGAAAGCGTGACTCTTCTGTCACCAAGAGGGGGAAGAAACGATACTGCAGCCAGAAGGGGCCAGGGACAACCTCTTAGGTGCCAGCTCTCATTTGCGGACTTGGACAATGGAATTCTTAGGGCATCTACTATCCTAAAGGTGCCAGGGGTCCCCCTCAGAGAATGCTGACCCAGTTGGGTCTCAGTGAATTGTGGGTGGGCAGCTTCTGTGGGAGGGGGGAGGGCAGCTCTTGGGAGGCTGCAGGACCTGGGGGTGGGAGTGGGAAGCCCATCTTTGGGCATTGTGCATAGATGGGAATAAATGTAGTTGTGTTTGCAAATGGTCTCAGGCTGCCTATGTTCTGCTCAGTGCATTGGGCAATTGAGTACATTAGGGGTCAGTAGGGGCCCTGTCTGGGTTCCATGGAGTTGTGTCCTTCTTCATAGTTTTGGTTAGGGCTTTATCAGTATTAGGTGAGGTATAGTCTGTCTACGTTGCACTGATTGACTCTGACTTATTCCCGGGGCCCTCTACCTCCACCTCTCAATGCCTTGCCTAAGATGGGGGCTTCTCTGGGTTGTCCCGTCAGTGTTAGTAGCTCTTATCAACTTGATGGATAGTTACTGTGAGCCTTACAGTTCTCTGTGTCACATACCTATTTTCTGCTTCTGTGCCTATAGACGGCACTGTTCTCTGAGCAGCCTCTTTCTGTTTCCATGGAGGCTGGTGTCAGGGCTGGACCTCTCCTAAGCCCAGCCAGGGCTTTTCCCAAGGGTGTGATTTCACCAAGTAAAAAGCCTTGGCTTGTTAGTACACCACTCTCGACCTGGATACAGAAGCTGGCGTCATCTAGGCTAGGTGTGTGTAAAAATGGAGATGATAGCTCCTCCTTTTTCCTCAGCGTGACAGAACAAGGGATAGCGGCCTGATGGGTAAGCAGGCATCATCCTAACTGGGCATGTTAGGATATGGTCTAGCAGGAGATATGAAGTCCCTGCGAGATTTCTGGGCAAGCAAGTGTCAGTTCTCTCGAATGAGGAACACCCATCCTGCTTTGGCTGTGGGAACTATTCTCAGGGATCCTCAGAATTTTGCCAGAAGTCCCCACAGCTCCTACTGCCTGACTTCTGCAGAGTACATTGATATAGGCATCTAAATGAAGATTCTTCCCATTGCACTACTATTAATGGTCATAGGTATAGTATTTTGGCCAGGCGCTGGCAGGTCTCAGCATAAGGTGGTCCCAGGGTTTGGGAGATGGGAACAGGTGAACGCTGGATGGTCAGTGTCTTCTTGCTGGCCATGGACTCAGACTCCACCGGCCTAGCAGAGGATGCCCAGAAGGTGACATTTGTTGTCTGGACTCTGCCTGGGCTTGGGATGGGGTGTTGCCTGGGGGGACATGTCTGCACCTGCTGGAGCAGGTGTGATGAGAGGAGGAGGGTTCATGGAAGGGGTGTACCTGGGAGAACCCTTACTCTTTCCCAGACCATCCTTCCCATCTCTGGAAACTCCCTCAAACACTGGGTGTGGCTGACTTCTGCACACTTCTCCAGCCCCCTCTCAGGATATCCCGTCCTTGCAGAGACATGACCCAATGCCTGCCCTCATTTCTTCCTGGCCAATGCCTTCCTTCTCATTTTGAGTTCTGATTCCTCCTCCAAGGCCCCTCTGGTCAGGATGTTTATGACTTCCAGAGTGTCTGCCCCAGCCCTGCCCAGCATGCAGCTGTGGGACTGCACACCATGCCCCTGATGGCAGGACAACTCTAGAACACCACTTCTGGAAGGTCCTCATGGGTAATGGGTAGGCATCCTCACCTCCCCAACCTGAGTTCCAGTTCAGTACCATTGAGACACTTGTAAAAAATGTGGGGAGTGAAGGTCAGAGCCCTGGCTCTCTATTCACTGATGCCTGACGTGGGACAGTCAGGTGACTCCTCTGTACTCAGGAAGACATGAAATATATCCCTCTTTCAGGGATTAAGAATGATAAGAGATTTGTGATTGAAGGGAACATGCTGTATCCCTGGAATGAATGGGCCCTCGATCTGGAATGGGCCTTGTCGTTATAACACCTTGAACTCCTGTTGCTCCTCAACCACTTGACTGTGGTGTGCCCCATCATCCCTGTTTTGGCTGCATGGTTCCAGGAAAAGGTCAAACCTATGCTTCCTCCTATCTGTGCCCTGCCTGAACCCTGAAAGCTGTCCCTGAACTTGTACAATG
Organism: Carlito syrichta; assembly: GCF_000164805.1. Taxonomy (NCBI): domain Eukaryota; kingdom Metazoa; phylum Chordata; class Mammalia; order Primates; family Tarsiidae; genus Carlito; species Carlito syrichta. The sequence continues at coordinate 38,519 of NW_007253913.1, forward strand.
AGGCTGATGGGTGGGACGTTTTACATTGAACGTGCACTCCCAAAAATTCCTATATTGCAGTCCTAACCCCAATGTGATGGTATATGGAGGTGGGCCCTTGGGGGGTGATTAATCGTTTCAAGAAGGCCATGCTCTTTTTGTCCTCTTGAAACGATTAGTGAATAGAGCGAAAACTCTCTTTCTCTCTGTCACTAAAGTATATGGCAAGAAGGCGGCCATCTACAAGCCAGGAAAAGAGTCCTCACCAGAATGTGGTCACACTGGTGACCTGACCTCAGATATGCTGACTCCAGATGGTGAGAAATACATTTGTGTTGTTGATAGGCCACACAGTCTATGCTAGGTAGTCATAGCCCAATCTGACAAGGAGAGGTCCATCATCTCAGGAACTTCCTTCCTGGTTGGTACTCAGAAAACATGTGTCAGAAGCAACAGAAAGACGGAAGAGGCCAAATTTTCCTGGTGTCAATACACCTCCATCACACACACAAGTGTGTAAGATATGAAGAAGGTGGTAAGCAAGTGAAAAAGCATCTATAAAGCCTATGATGTCACTGCATCCAGTCTCAAGGGAGATCATGATGCTCACAAAGCAGGTGCTCAGTGTGTGTTGCATGCGATCTTGTGGGCTTCTCCTCCCTGGCCACTCACTGAGTCTCCACAGAAAGCCTGTGAGGAGTGAGGCTGATGAAGGTCACACTCCAGGAACAGTGAGGCCTGATCAGCACCAGGCAGATTGGTTCCAGAGGCCTCTCACCTCTCTCTTTGCCACTGGACAACAGATCCTGAAAGAAGCTGTGATCTCCTGGGAAACTTTCAGTGAGACCAGGCCCTGGTAATGAAAATGCTCTGCCAGGCCTGCCTGATTCTACTGTCACTCAGTCTTCAGCCATCACTGGGTTCAGGCTCTCAAGAGTTTCCACCACGCTGGCATATCACCTGTGAGGACTTCATATGCCATTTCCATGAAATCTGAGTAATATTATCATCAAGGTGCTCTGTGTGCAGCCCCATGCCCTTTGAGCTTGTTTTAGGCAGATGTGTCGTGATTGAGGCTGTACTCACTGACAGCTCATTTTCCATCCCAATCTCAATCCTTTGAAGGACACATTCCACCTCTTATGCCATAGTCCTTCCTTGGACTGTTCTTTGGACTAGTTTTTTCCAAAACTGTGTTTCAGGGGCTACTACTGTTCTTTGGACTAGTTTGTTCCAAAGTTGTGTTTCAGGGGCTACTACTGAGTGCACAACATTTGTGTAACGTATGTGGAGGATTGAAAGATTTTCTCTGAAAACTCGCATGTGAAGATAGGATGGTAAGCTTCCTAATACGTGTCAGTAGAGGAATTAGTCACAATAAGTTGTTCCATCCTTTGCAATCCGTTGGTATAGTTTGGAACGAACTCAGTGCAGGTTTTTCTCCATCATAATGTGCCAAAGGAGAGCCTCAAAATCACAAATCATTCTTGTCACTGGGACCATGTTGTGTTCATCTGCACCAGCTGGGCATACCAGATCCTGCCCCATCTCATGACTTACCCTGCATTCCTCACTAATGGAAGCCAACATCAGGTGCCCATAGATACAAGACATCCTACATTCACATCCACTCCATTCTTTTCTTTTTTTCTAAAGAAAATGAATAATTTTGTTAGGAGTGTTTCAACCATATAGAAAAATATATTAGAAATCCATATGGACACTACCTAGATGTAGGCAACATGAGCTTTTTTTTTTAATTTTAAAGCTGTAGAGTACAATTCAGGATTAGGAACAGAAGTGGTCATCATACAGGTGAAGTTTGGCTCTCCCATTGGACCTCACTTCACCTGGTTTTGGATCAGATATTCTCATTGATGATATATGCCCCCTCCCCTGCAATGTTTTGCTACTGCCAATCCCCTTCTTGTAGTATGAGGATAAATGTTCAGGATCACTTTATGAGTGAGAACATGTGGCATTCAGTTGTTTCTGTGATAGATGACCAAGTACAATAAATTCTAAGTCCACCAAGTTGCTGTGAAGTCCATACTTTTGTCCTTCCTTATGGCTATATAATGTTTCATAATGTATATGTACCACATCTTTTTTATCCAGTCTTCTTACAATGGGCAACACAGTTGTTTCCAAATTTTTGAGATTGTAAATAGTGCTGCAATACACATATATGTGCAAGTATCGTTTATAGAATGATTTGAGTTCCTCCAGGTAAATTCCCAGAAAGGGGATTGCTAGGTAGTACGGAAGTCCAATATTTAGATCTTTTAGAAGTTATCACTCTGTTTCCCACAGAGGCTATACTAATTTATACTCCCACAAACAGTATAGAAATGTTTCCTTTTCTCTGCATCCTTTCCAGGATTTGTTGCATTTTGAGTTATTAATGATGGCCATCATTAATGACTGGAGTTAGGTGGTATCTCAGTGTGGTTTTGATTGGCATTTCTTTGATGATTAGTGAGGTTGAGCATTTTTTTACGTGTCTGTTGGCTGCTTGTATGTCTTCTTTTGAGAAGTATCTTCATATCTTTTACCCACTTTTTAATAGGGTTGTTTTGTTTTGTCTTTTCATTTTGACACATTTCAACTCCTTGTAGATCCTGAATGTTAGGCTGTTGTCAGATACACAGTGTCAAATACTTTTTCCCATTCTATGGGCTCAGTCCTCACTCTGTTGAGGGTTTCTTTTGCTTTGCAGAAGCTTTTCAGTTTGATGAGGTTCCACTTGTCTATCTTCTCTCTTATGACATGGGCTTTTGGGGTTTGATCAGGAATTGATTGTCTACTCCAATTTCTGAAAGTATGTCTCTTGCATTTTCTAAGATTCTTATAGCTTGAGGTTGTATGTTTAGGTCTTTGATCCATTTAGAGTTGATTTTTGCGTATGGTGATAGGTAGGGTTCCTGTTTCATTCTTCTGCCTGTAGCCAACCAGCTTTCCCAGCACCACTTAACGAATAGGTTTTCTTCTCCCCAGTGGTTGTTGATGGAGCTTTGTCAAAGATGAATCGGTTGAGAAATTGAAGTTTTGCATCTGGAATCTCTATCCTGTTCCATTGGTCTATATGTCTGTTCTTGCACCAACACCAGGCTGTTTTGATTATTGTAGCCTTATAATTAAGTTTAAAGTCCCATTTTGTTTCTTTTGCTAAGGATGTTTTTTTGTCTATTTGTGGTTGTTTATGTTTCCATTTGAAATTTCTGTTTTGTCATTTCCCAGTCTGAGAAGAATGATGTTGGTAATTTAATGGGTATTACATCAAATCTGTAGATTGTCTTGGGTAGGATGGATATCTTAACAATGCTGTTTCTTCCAATCTGTGAGCATGGAATATTTTCTCATTTGTTTCTGTTGTCTTTGATTTCTCTGAGCAGTGTTTTAAAGTTTTCATTGTCAGTGTCTTTCATTTCTCTGCTTAGAAAGATGCCAAGGTATTTTTCTATTTTGTGACTATTGTAAATGGAATTGTGCTTTTTATTTGGTTCTCTGCCTGTTGATTGTTGGTATATAAAAATGTGACTCTGTTTGCACATTGATTTTGTGCTCTGAGACTTTGTCAAAGTCCTTTTCCAGTGCAAGGAGATCTTTGATAGGTTCTCTTGGGATTAAAAGTATAGGATCATGTCATCAGAAAAGAGGGAGGACTTAAATTCCTCTTTTCTATTTGGATACCCCTAATTCCCTTCTCTTGTCTGACTGCTCTATTAATAGGACTTCTAATACTATGCTGAATAGGAGGGGTGAGAGTGGGCAGCATTGTCTTGTTCTAGTTTTCAGGGGAAATGCTTCCAATTTCTGTTCATTTAGCATTATGTTGGCTGTGGGTTTACCATAGCTCTTACTATTTTGAGATATGTTCCCTCTATGCTTAGGTGTTCATGGGTTATTATCAAGAAGGGATGCTGAATTTTCTTGGAAGCTTTTTTCTACATCTAGTTATAAAATCATGTGGTTCTTGTTTTTACACCTGTTGATGTGTTGAATTACATTTATGATCTTGTGAATGTTGAACCAACCCTTCATCCTGGGGATGAAGCCTAGTTGGTTGTTTTTGAGATGTGTTGTTGGATCTGATTTGCTAGAAACTTGTGGCAAATTTTTGCATCTGTGTTCATCAGGGGACAATGTGAACATTTCACTATTTTGCTTCAGCTCCTTGTAAAAATAAAAGCCCTAAGACATTCAAATAGTACACTTTCACTCATTTACATTATACAATTTATGGTTTTTAGAGAATTTGCAACTATCACCTATTAAGTACACCCACAGAATTTGCAGCCATTACCACAATACATTTTAGAACATTTTCTCACCTCAACTACAAACCCTATATGCTTTAGTTATCGCCTCGGTCCCCCATTGATGCCCAGCTCTAAGCAACTGCTGCTTTACCTCGACATAGTTTTCCATGTGAAAAGAATTATGAAATGTTGGTCTTTCATGTCTTTTTTCTTTCACTTAGAATAATATTTCCACAGTTCATCTGCATTTTAACATGTGTAATTACATCAAAACTTTTAATTACTGAACAATATTTCATTGGGTGAATTTACTAAAATCTGTTAATCCATTCATCAACTGATGGACACGGGTTGTTTTCACTTTTTGACTATTATGAGTAGTACCACTAAGAACATTTGTGTACAAGGTTTTGTGGGTATGTATGATTGTACTTGTCATGGCTATATACCAAAGAGGAGAATTGTTGTGTTTTGTGGAAACTTTATGCTTAACCATTTCAGAAGGTGCCAGGCCAATTTTAATGCAGATGCACCATTGTATATGTTCTCTGGCCATGTATAGGGGTTCCCATTTCTCTCCATATTCCAGCCAGTATTTGCTGTTATCTGTCGTTTCTATAATAGTGATCCTAGTGGTTCTGAAGTCGCATCTCATTAAAGTTTTGAATTGTGTCTCCCTGATGTTAAGCCTCTTTTCATGTGCTTATGGACCATTTGTATATCTTCCTTGGAAAAATGTGTATTCAGCCTTTGCTCATTTTAAACTGCTTTGTCTTTTATTATTGAGTTATAAAAATTCTTTACATATCCTAGATAAACATCCTTCCAAGATACAATTTGCAAAAATATTCTTCCATTCCATTATCTGTCCTTTACTTTTATGATAACACTCTTTAAAACACAGAAGTTTCAATTTATTTATTTATTTTTATTTTCTTTCTTGTGCTTTTGGTGTGATATCTAAGAAACCATTAACTAATTTAAGATTATAAAGATTTATTCCTATGCTTCCTCCTTTTTAAAAAGCCATCTTGACCCTTTCTAAGTGTACAGTTCAGTAATGTTAAGTATACTCACATTGTTGTGCAATCGTTTTTTAGAAATTTTTCATATTTTAAAACTAAAGTTATATACACATTCGACACTAATTTTCTTCCAGTCACCCCTTGGTTATCGCCTTTCTACTTTCTATTTCCACATGAATGTCTGTATTGTTGTTTCCAGGTGTGAGAAGGATGATACTGGTAATTTAATGGGTAAAGCATTGAACCTGTAGATTGCCTTTGGTAGGATAACCATCTTAACAAAGTCAATTCTTCCCATACATGAGCATGGAATATTTTTTTCCATTTGTTTGTGTCATTTCTTTGGGAAGTGTTTTGTAATTTTCATTGTAAAAATCTTTCACTTCTCTGGTTAGAAGATGCCAAGATATGTCATATTATTTTTGTGGCAATTGTGAATGGGACTGTGATTTTATTTGTTTTTCTGCCTGTTTGTTGTTGATGTATAAGAATATGACTGACTTCTGCATGTTTATTTTGTACCATGAGACTTTCCCAAAGTCGTTTATCAGGGCAAGGAGGTTTTTGACAGATTCATTTGGATTTTCAAGGTATAGGATCATATCATTTGCAAAGAGAGGTAACGACTTCTTTTTCTATTTGGAAGCCCCTGATTTATTTCTCTTGTCCAATTGATATAGCTAGCGTTTCCAACAATATGTTGAACAGAAGGGGTAAGAGTGGACAATCTTATATTATTCCAGTTTTCTGGGGAAATGCTTCCGATTTCTATCTATTGACAATATGTTGGTTATGGGTTTATCACAGCTCTTACTATTTAGAAGCATGTTCCATCTATGCCTAGGTGTTTGAGGGTTCTTATGAAGAAGAGATGCTGAATTTTATTGAAAACTTTTTCTGCATTTAATGATATAAACATATGTTTCTTGTTTTAGCATATGTTGATGTATTTATTGATATTTTTGGCCTTACAGATGTTGAATCAGCCCTGAAGCTCAGGAATGAAGCCTACTTGGTTATGGTGGATAATTTTTGAGAAGTATTGCTGGATCCAGATTGCTGGAATCTTGTTGAGAATTTTTGCATCTATTTCATCAGGGATATTGACCTGAAATTCTCTTTCATTGTTGTGAGATTTGCTTATGCTTGATTTATGACCAAGGATGTGGTCGATCTTGGAGTACATTCCATGTGGTGAAGAATAGAATATATATTATGTGGTTGTTGGGTATAGTGTTTTGTAAGTATCTACTAAGTCCATTAGGTCAAGCACCAAGTTGAGGTTCCAGGTCTCTTTGGTGACTTTTTGCCTCAATGATCTATCTAGGGATGTTATTAAGATATTGAAATCCTCACTGTGATAGTGTTAGAGTCAAATTTTTGTTAGTTTAAACAGAAACTGCTTTACATAAGCTGGTGCTCCTGTGTTAGGTGCATATATGATTAGGATGGATATTTATTGCAGATAGATTGAACCTTATATCATTATGTTGTGTCCTTCCTTATCTTTTTAAATTTTTGATAGCTTAAAGGTTATTTTCTCTGATATTAAGATCATTACTCCTGCCTTCTTTTGTGATCTGTTCAACTAAAAATTTGATTTCCCTCCTCTAACTTTGAATCTGTGGGTATCGTTTGAGGTGAGTTTCTTGGAAGCAACAAATTACTGGATCTTTTGTTTTTATCCAGTTTGCCATCCTATATTATTTTTTAACTTTAAAAATTTTTTTGTTTTAAAATTGTGAGGTACATTTCAGGGTTAGGTA
>NW_007253913.1:46124-46988 GCF_000164805.1 Carlito syrichta
CCGGGCGTGGTAGTGCATGCCCTGCAATTCCGGCTACTTGGAAGGCTGAGTCAGAAGGATCACGAGAGACCAGTAGGCCGAGGCTACGGTGGCTGGGAGCAGCCACTGCACTCCAGTCTAGGCGACTGAGTGAGACTCTGACTCCAAAAAAAAAAGAAAGAAAGAAATTGTTTATCTTTGAGAACTTTGAAGATTCGGCTCCAAGTTCTCCTAGCCTGGAGTGTTTCTGTAGATAAGTCTGCTACTATTCTTATTGGTCTACCCCAGTAGGGTGACTGACCTTTTTCTCTTACTGCCTTTAGGATATTTTCTTTTATACCTACTTTCCTTAGGCGAATTATTATGTGTCTGGGAGGTGACCTTCTCATTTGTTGTCTTACAGGTGTTCTCTGGATATCTTGTCTTTAAATTTTTGCATCACTGATGAGATGAGGGAAGTTTTCTTGAATGGTTTCATGGAATGTTTGTTCCAGGGTGGTCTTAGTGTCTTTTTCTGCCTCAAGAAGTCCAATTACTCTTAGGTTCGGCCTCTTGAAATAATCGCTCATCTCCTAAAGGTTTTGTTCAGTCTTTTTAAGCTTCTTTTCTGTTTTTGACAGTTTGGTTTAGTTCTATATTTTGGTCTTTAAGCTCTGAGATTCTTTCTTCTGCTTGACTAATTTTGCTTTCCATGCTTATTAGTTTGTTATTTATTTCAATCACAGCATTCTTTACTGCTGTTATCTCAGTTATCAACTCTTTCTTATTTTTCCCTTGTCTCTCCTCAATTCTTTTTATTCTGTCTATTAATGTCTTGATGTCTAGGTTTGTAGTATGTGATCCATCATTCTCAGAGCTCTTCATTGCTTGCATTCTGAAGGCTGT
>NW_007253914.1:0-4656 GCF_000164805.1 Carlito syrichta
GACTTAACAGCTAGCTGCACAGCAAGGCCGCTGACTAGCCAGCTGATTAACTAGCTGACTTAACTAACTGATTTAACTAGCTGGCTACCCAGCTAGCCAACTGATTTTACTAGCTGAAATAAATAGCTAGCTATCTAGCTAGCTAACTACCTAGCTTGGCAACTTAACAAGCTGACTTAACTATCTTGCTATCTTGCTAGCTGATATAACTAGCTGACATAACTACCTATCTACCTACCTAGCAATCTGACTTAACCAGCTGTAATAACTAGCTAGCCAGCTGTCTAGCCATCTGATTTAACTAGCTTTTTAACTAGCTAGCGAGCTGACAACGTGGTGACTTAAATACCTAGCCAGCTTGTTAGCCAGCTTAATTAACTAGTTGATAAATGAGCTAGGCAGCTGGTCAGCCAGGTGACTATACTAGCTGACTTAACTAAATATCCAGACAGTTAGCCAGCTGACTTAACTAGCTCTCTACCTCTCTAGCCACATGGTTAGCCTGCTGATTTAACTAGCTGACATAACTACCTAGGCAACTGGCTAGCCAACTGACTTAACTAGGTCACTACCTAGCGAGCCAGTTTGCTAGACAGTTGACTTAACTAGCTGTCTTAACTAGCTGGCCTGCTTTCTAGCCAGTTGAATTAACTACCTTGCTACATAGCTAGCCACCTGGTTATTCAGCTGCATTAAATAGGTGACTTAGCTAGCTAGCTAGTATAATAGCCAGCTGACTTAACTAGCAAGCTACATAGCTAGCCAGTTGCCTTCTCAGCTGTCTTAACTAGCTAGCCAGCTGGCTAAACAGCTGGCATAACTAGCTAGCTAACTACATTGCAAGCTGGCTATCCAGCTGTCTTAACTAGCTGACATAACTAGCTAGACAGCTGGATAGCCAGCTGACTTAATTGCCTAACTACTTACCTAGCCAGCTGACATAACTAGCTGACATAACTAGCTCTCTACCTAGTTAGCTAGCTGGCTAGCCAGCTGACTTACATAGCTGATTAATTAGCTTGCCAGCTGGCTAGTCAACTGCATTAAGTAACTCGCTACCTAGCTAGCCAGCTGGCTAGCCAGCTGACAACTAGCTGACATAAATAGCTGGCCTGCTTATTAGTCAGCTGAATTAACTAACTTGCTATATAGCTAGCCAGCTGCCTAGCCAGCTGATTAAACTAGGTGACTTAATATAATAGCCTTCTGTCTAGCCAGCTGACTAAATTAGCAAGCTACCTAGCAAGACAGCTCTCTATCTAACTGACTTAACTAGGATATTTAACTAGCTAGACAGCTGACTTAACTATCTAGCTTCCTAGCTAGCCAGCTGTCTAGTCAGCAGACTTAACTAGGTGACTTAACTAGCTAACCTGCTGACTAGCAGTCTGACAACTGCCTAGGTACCTAGCTAGCCAGCTGGATAGCCAGCTGACTTCACTACCTAGCTACCTACATACCCCACCGACTTTCCAGCTGACATATCTATCTAGGTGCCTAGGTAACCAGCTGGCTAGTGATCTGATTTAACTAGTTTACTTAACTAGCTAACTGACTAGCTAGCCAGCTGACTTAACTAGCTAGCAACCCAGCTATCCAGCTGACTATCTAGCTGACTTAACTCACTGACTTAACTAGCCACCTAGCTACCATCAGTAGTTGACTTAAGCAGCTAGCTACCTAGCTAGCCAGCTGGCTACTCTAGCTGGCTTACCTAGCCAGCTATCTAGCTAGCTATATAGCTAGCCAGCTGGCTCAATTAGCTGACTTAACTAGCTACCTAGCTACCATAACTAGCTGACTAATATACTTAGCTTTCTAGCTAGACAGCTGATTTAATTAGCTGAAATAACTGTCTATTCAGATGGCTAGACAGCTGGATAGCTAGCTGACTTAACTAGCTGACATAACTAGACGCCAAATTCTAGCCAGCTGACTTAACTAGCTAACTACCTACTAAGATTGCTGACTTCCAAGCTGACTTAAATACCTTACTGCCTAGCTATCCTGCGGCCAGCGAACTGAGTTAAGTAGGTGACTTAGATAGCTAGCCAGCTGGCTAGCCAGTTGAATTAAAGCTAGCTATCCTGATTGGCTGCTGGTTCTCCAGCTGTCTTAACTAACAGACTTAACTTGTTACCCAGCTGACTTAAGTAGCTCATTTATATTGCCAGTTACCTAGCAAGCCAGCTGACTTAACTAGCTGATTAAACTTGCTAGCTACCTAGCTAGCTATCATATAGCTACCTGTCTTAACTAGCTGACTTAACTAGCTAGCTAGCTGACATATAAAGCTGACTTATCTAGCTAGCTGCCTAGTTACCCAGCTCACTTAACTAGCTGAAATAACTAGCGAGCCAGATGGCTACATATCTCATGTAACAAGCTTTTTAACTAGATAGCCAGCTGGCTCAACAACTGACTTAACGAACTGACTTAACTAGCTAGCAAGCTGATCACCCAGCTGACTAAACTAGCAGAAATAACTTGCTGGCCAGCTGTCAATCAAGGTGACTTTATTGCCTAGCTAACTACCATGCCAGTAGCCTAGCCAGCTGACTTAACTAGCTGACTTAACGAATTAGCTAGCTGGCTACCCAGCAGATTTAACTAGCTAGATACCTAGCTAGCCAACTATATAGGCAGCTGACTTAACTAGCTGACATAACTAGACTAGAAAGACTGATGGCTAGCCAGCTGACTTAACGAGCTACCTACCTACATTTCCCATTGGCTTGTCAGCTGTTTTAACTACCTCACTACCTAGTTAAACTGCTGTACTGCGAGCTGACTTAACTAGATGACTTAAGTTGCTAGCCAGCTAGCTAGCCAGCTGACGTAACTAGCTAGCTACCCTGCTAGGCAGCTGGTTTAGCAGGTGATTTATCTAACTGACTTAACTAGCTAGCCAGTTGACTTAACTAGCTGACCTAACTGATTGGTCAGTTGAATTAACTGGCTGATTTAACCAGTCAACCAGTTGGCTAGCCAGCAGACTTCACTAGCTTGCTGCCTACCTAGCTATCAAGCTAGCCAGCTGAATAAACTAGGTGACTTAACTAGCTACCTAGCTGCCATAACTAGCTTACTAATATAGCTAGCTTCCTAGCTGGCCAGCTGACTTAACTAGCTAAAATAACTAGCTAGACAGATGGCTAGCCATCTGACTTAACTAGTATTTTAATGAGCTAACCAGCTGGATAGCCAACTGACTTAATGTGCAGACTTAACTAGCTAGCCTGCTAGTAGCCAGGTGACTTAACTAGCTGACTTAACTTGCTAGCCATCTGGTTGCCAGCTGACTTAACTAGCTGACTTAACCAGCTATTCAGCTGACTAATCAGCTGACTTAACTAGCTGGATACCTATCTAGACAGTTGGCTAGCCAGCTCACTTAATTCGCTGACTTAAGCTAGCAAGCTGGCTTGCCATCTCACTTACCTTGCTATCAACATAGAAAGCAGGCTACCCAGTTGACTTATCCAGCTTCCTTGAACAAGTATCATGCTTGCTAGCAAACTGATTTATCTAGCTAGCTACATACCTATCCTGCTGGCTAGAGTGTTGACTAAAGTAGATGACTTAACCAGCTAGCCAGTTGACTAGTCAACTGACTTAACTAGCTCACTACCTAGCTAGCCAGCTGGCTAGACAGCTGACTTAAGGAGCTGACTTAACTAGTAGCTACCTAGTAGCCAGCTGACTTAAGTACTTAGCTAACTAGCTAGCTAACTATTTAGCCAGCTGATTTGAATAGTTATTTAACGTGCTACCTACATAGCTAACAAGCTAACTTAAATAGTTAACTGCCTTGCTAGCTAGTTGTCTTAACCAGCTAATTAACTAGTTTACCTAATCGCTATCTAACGTGCTAGCTAGGTGACTTAATCATCTGATTTACTTCATTAGCTAATGAGCTGGCTAGCTTACTCAACCAGCTGACTTAACTCATTAGGTATCTAGCTATCTAGCTTACCATCCAGTTGACTTAACTTGTTAACTAACAAGCTTGCTATCCTAGTCAAGTAGCTGTCTCAACCCATTTGCTAACTAGCTAGATAGCTGTCTCAACCCACTGAATTAACCTGTTAGTTAACTAGCTAACAACCTGACTCAACCTGCTGACTTAACACTTTAGCTAACAAGCTAGCTTGCTGTCTTAAGCAGCAGATTAAATTAGAAGCTGACTAGCTGGCTTAGCTACCTGACTTAACTACTTAGCTAGCTGAATTAACTGGCTGACTTAACTAGTTAGCTAGTTGACTTAACTACCTGAATTAAATAGTTAACTAACTGTTTACCTGTCTGAATAACCAGCTGACATAACTAATTAGCTAACTAGTTAGGTAGAAGATTAAATTAACTAGCTGACTTAACTAGCTAGCTAGCTGACATAAAGAGCTGACATAACTAGATAACTAGCTAGCCAGCTGATTTAACATGCTGAAATAACTACATAGCCAGCTGTCTCGACATCTAAGTAGCTTTTTAACTAGCTACAGAACTGGTTATGCAACAGTCTTAAAGAGGTGACTTTACTTAGTTAGCTGGTTAGCCAGCTGACTTAACTAGTTGATTATCAATCTAAGTAACTGGCCAGCCAGGTGATTAAACTAGCTGACAACTAGTTTATCCAGCTGGCTAGCCAGCTAACTT
>NW_007253914.1:5024-10310 GCF_000164805.1 Carlito syrichta
TAACTAGGTGACTTATCTAGCTAGCTAGCTGTCTAACCCATCTGACATAATTAGCAAGCTACCTACCTAGCCAGCTGGCTAGTCAGCTGACTTAAGTAGGTAACTTAACTAGCTAGCCAGCTTGCTAGACTGCTGACATAACTAGCTAGCTACCTAGCTAGCAAGGTGGCTAGCTAGCTGACTTAACTAGCTGACTTAATGAGCTAGCTAACTGACATATCTAGCAGACTTAACTAGCTAGTTTCCTAGCATGCCAGCTGACTTAACTAGCTGAAATAACTAGCGAGCCAGCTGGTTGCCCATCTGATGTAAATATATTTTTAACAAGCTAGACAGCTGGCTAAACAATTGAATTAAATTGCTGACTTAAGTATCTATGCAGCTGAGTAGTCAGCTGACTAAAATAGGTGACTTAACTAACTGGCCAGCTGTCTAGCCACCTGAATTAATTGCCTAGCTACCTAGCTATCCAGCGGACTAGCAAGCTGATTTAACTAGCTGACAAGGATGCAGCCAGCTGGCTAGTCTGCAGACTTGAATAGCTTTGTACCTAGTTAGAAAGCTGATTAGCCAGTTGACTTATCTAGCTGACATCACTAGATAGCCTAAAGGCTAGACATTTGACTTGTGTAGCTACCTACCGATATAGCCCGCTGGTTTGCCAGCTGAGTTAACTACTTAACTACGTAGTTAATGTGCTGATGAGCGAACTGACATAACTAGGTGACTTAACTAGATAGCCAGCTGTCTAGACAGATGACTTAACCAGATAGCTACACTGATAGGCAGCTGGCTAGCCAGCTGACTTAACTAACTGACTTAACTAGCGATCCAGTTGATTTAAATAGCTGACTTAACTAGTTAGCTACCTAGCTAGCCAGCTGACTTATCTAGATCACTTAACAAGCTAGCTACCTAGCTCACCAGATGACTGGCTAGCTGACTTAACTAACTGACTTAAACAGCTAGAGAGCTGGCTAGCCAATGATTTAATAGTTGACTCAACTAGCTAGTCAGCTGGCTGACCAGTTGAATTAACTAGCTGATTTAACAAGTTATCCAATTCCCTAGACAGCTGACTTAACTAGCTAGCTCCCTAGCTAGCCAGCTGGGAAGCCAACTGAATTAACTAGCTGTCTTAACTAGCTAGCCAGCTGGCTAGCCAGCTTACTTAAGTAGCTCTCTACCTAGCTAGCCAGTCGGTTAGCCAACAGATTTAACTAGTTTGTTTACCAGCTAGCCAGCAGTCTAGCCAGCTGACTCACTTGCTGACTTAACCAGTAAGCCTGCTGGCTAGCCAGCTGACTTAACTAGCTCTCTACCTAGCTAGTGAGCTGGCTAGTTAGCTGACTTAATTAGATGACTTAATTAGGTAGCCAGCTGACTAGCCAACAGACTTAAAGATCTCGCTACCTAGATAGCCAGTTGGATACCCAGTTGACAACTAGCTGACTTAAATAGCTGGCCTACTTGATAATCAGCTGAATTAACTATCTTGCTATATAGCTAGCCAGGTGGCTAGCCACCTGATTTGACTACTGGAATTAGGTAGCAAACCAGCTGTCTTGCCAGCTCACTTAATTAGCAAGCTCCCTAGACAGCCAGCTGGCTAGCCAGCTAAACTAACTAGGTGACTTAAATAGCTAGGCAGCAGACTAGATGGCTGATTTAACTATCTAGCTACCTAGCTAGCCAGTTGTCTTGTCAGCTGACTTAACTAGATGACTTAAGCTAGCCAGCTGGATAGCCAGCTGGATAGCCAGCTGACTTAATTAGATAACTACCTCTGTAGCCTGCTGACTTGCCAACTGACTTACCTAACTAGCTACCTGGCTAACCAGCTGCATAGTGAGCTGACTTAACTAAGTTACTTAACTAGCTAGCTCACCATCTAGACAGCTGACTTATCTATCTAGCTACCCAGCTAGTCAACTGGCTAGACAGCTGTCTTAACTCGCTGACATAACTAGTTAGCAAGCTGACTTAACTAGCTGACTTAACCAGCTATCTACCTAGCTATCCAGCTGGCTTAACTAGTTGAAATAACTAGAAAGTCAGATGGGTAGCCATCTGACTTAACTAGCTTTTTAACTACATAACCAGCTGGATTGCCAACTGACTTAATGTGTAGGCTTACTAGCTAGGTAGCTGGTTGCCAACTGACTTAACTAGCTGACATACCCAGCTATTCAGCTGGCTAGCCATCTGATTAAAATAGCTGACTACCAACCTTGCCAGATGGCAAGCCAGCTGACTCACTTAGGGGACTTAAGCTAGCAAGATGGCGAGCCAGCTCACTTAGCTAGCTAGCTACCTACTTAGCCAGCAGGCTAGCCAGCAGAATTAAATAGTTGCATTGAACAGTTAGCCTGCTGGCTAGCAAGCTGACTTATCCAGCTAGCTAACTACATAGCCAGCTGGCTAGACAGCTGATTAAACTAGCTGACTTAACCAGCTAGCCAGTTGGCTAGTCAGCTGATTTAACTCTCAGACATCACTAGCTAGCCAGGTAGCTATCTGCATGACTTTACTATCTAGTAACCTATCTTGCCAGTTGTTTTGTCAGTTCTCTTAACTAGCTGAATTATTCAGCTAACTAGCTAGCTAGCCATCTGACTTAACTAGCTTGTTACCTAGCTAGCCAGCTGCCTTACATTTTTAGCTAACTAGCTAGCTACCTAGCTAACAAGCTGACTTAAATAGTTAGTTGGCTACCAAGCTAACTGACTAAACCAGCTAGCTGACTATTTAGCTTACTCGGTATGTAACAATCTAGCTAGGTGACTTAATCATCTTATTTAACTCAGCTAACAAGCTGGCTAGCTGACACAACCAGCTTACTTAACTCGTTAGCTAACTAGCTAGCTAGCCTACACAACCAGCTGACTCAACCCATTTGCTATGTAGCTAGCTAGCTGACTCAACCAGCTGACTTAACCCGTTAGCTCACTAGCTAGTTATCTATGTTAATTTAGAAAGCTGACTTAACTAGCTGACTTAGCTAGCTGACTTAACTCTTTAGCTAGCTGGCTTAACTGACTAACTAGTTAGCTAGCTGACTTAACTACCTGAATTAAATAGTTACCTAACTATTTAACCAGCTGAATAACTAACTGATTTAATAATTAGCTAACTAGCTAGGTAGCAGACTTAAGTAGCTGACGAGTAGCTAACTGTGAGCTAACTGACTTAGCTAGCTAGCTATTTAGCAAGCTGACTTATCAAGCTGAATTAACTACTTTGATAAGGAGATAGTTAGCTGACTTAACGAGTTCATTAACAAGTTAGTCATTTTTTTTAACTTGTTGGGAAACGACTTTGCTAGCTGGCTTGACTAGTTGGATAACGAGTTAGCTAGGTGACAACTTTTTAGCAGACGAGTCGGATGACTACTTAGCTCTTTTAACACGTTGACTGACTACTCGGCTGACTTGTTAGCTGGCTTAAAAAGTTGGTCCACTATTCGACCGACTAGTTAGCTGGGTCAACGAGTTGACTGGTGAGTTGTACCACTAGTTAGCTCAATTAACTAGTTGTCTGCTGGTTTGCTGACCTAAGTAGTCAGCCAACTACTTCACTGACTAGTTAGCTGGCCTAACTTGTTGGCTGACGAGTGAGCTGAGTTGTCAGCTGACAAGTTGGCTGACTAGTTGGCCGATTGGATAGCTGACTTAACTACTTGGCTGGCTAGTCGGTCGACCAGTTAGCTGACATAAATAGTCAGCGAGCAAGTGAGCCGATGGGTGAGCTGACTTAACGAGTCAGCTGGCGAGTTAGCCGATTAGTCATTTGACTTAACTAGTCGGCGGGTGATCTAGCCAACTTGTCAGCTGACTTTACTAGTTGGCCTGTAAGTGAGCTGACTGGTGAGCTGACTTAACTGGTTGGCCGGTGAGTAAGCTGACTGGTCACCCGAATTTATTCAGCTGGCAAGCGAGCTGACTGGTCAGAAGAATTAACAAGACTGCTGGCGAGTGAGCTGACCAGTGAGCCGACTTAAATAATTGGCTGACAAATGAACAAATGGGTGAGCTGCCTTAGCAAGTTGCCTGGCTAGCAAACCAATATGTGAACTGACTTAACTAGTTGGCTGGTGAGCAAGGATACTAGTTAGCTGTCCTGTTGGCTTGCGAGTGAGCCAACACGTTAGTTGACCTGTTGACTGGTGAGTGAGTCGACTAATTTGTAGGCCAGTTGGCAGGCGAGGGAGCCGACTAGTTAGCTCACCTGATGGAAAGCGAGTGAGTCCACTAATTAGCTGACCAGCTAGCTGAGTTGCTAGCCGACTAGATAGATAAGTAACTAGCTAATTTGCTGGCTGACTTAACTAGCTAGCTGGCTATCTAGCTGAAATAACTAGCTAGCAAACAAGCTAACTAGCTGTCTACAAGCTGAAATAACTAACTAGATAACTGGCTAGGTAGCTGGCTAGCTAGCTGACAACTAGCTGAGGAGTAGTTGGCTGGCTAGCTGGCTAGCTAGCTGACTTAATTAGCTAGCTACCTGGTGGACTAGATGACTAGCCAGCTGACTTAACAAGCTAGCTGCCTGGCTGGCTAGCTGGCTAGGCAACCAGCTAGCTAGCCAGCCAGGCAGCTAGCCAGCCAATTTAAATAGCCAGTCAGATGACTGGACACTCAGATAACCAGTCAGCTTTACTAGCCAGCCACCCTGCTGGTCAGCTGGCTAGTGAGCCTGTTTAGCTAGCTGACCACCTACCTGACAAGTCTGTTAATCAGCCAGCTTAACTTGCCAGACACCTAGCTAGCTGGCTTGCTAAACAGCTGACAACTAGCTGACTTAACTAGATAGTCATCCAGCTAGCCAGCTGGCTTAACTAGCTAGCCACCTAAGTAGATAGTTGGCTAAAAAGTTCTCTTAACTCGCTGACTTAACTATCTAGCCAGCCAGTAAGCCAACTGACTTAATTAGCTGGCTACCAACCTAGCCAGGTGGCTAGCCAACTGAATTTTCTAGCTGACATAACCAGCTAGCAGGCTGGCTAGCAAGCTGACTTAACTAGCTAGCTACCTATCTAACCAGACAGATAGCCACTTGAATTAACTAGTAGATTTAACCAACTAGTCAGCTGGCTAGCCTGCTGACTCAAATAGGTGACTGAACTCGTTAGACAGCTGGCTATCCTGCTGATTTAACTAGATGACATCACTAGCTAACCAGGTGGCTAGCCAACTGACGTAACTAGTTAACTACATACGTATCCCACATGCTTGCCAGCTGACATAGCTATCTAGCTACCTAGGTATCCAGCTGGCTAGCGAGCTG
>NW_007253914.1:11253-12376 GCF_000164805.1 Carlito syrichta
GGCTAGCCAGCTGACTTACTTGCCTAGCTACCTAGCTAGAAAGCAGGCTAGCCAGCTGCCTAAATTAGCTGACCTAACGAAGTAGCCAACTGGCTAGCCAGCAGACTTAAATAGCCAGCTACCTAGGTAGACAGCTGAATAGCCAGCTGACTTAACTAGCTGACATAACTAGACGCAGGGAGGCTACCCAGCTGACTTAACTAGCTACTTACTT
Source organism: Carlito syrichta (assembly GCF_000164805.1). NCBI lineage: Eukaryota > Metazoa > Chordata > Mammalia > Primates > Tarsiidae > Carlito > Carlito syrichta. The sequence goes on from NW_007253914.1 coordinate 11,468, forward strand.
ACATAGACTGCTAGCTTGCCAGTTGACTTAACAAACTAACTACCTAGCTAACATGCTGGCCAGCGAGCTGAATTAACTAGGTGACTTAAATAGCTAGTCTGTTGGCTAGCTAGCTGACTTAACCAACTAGCAAGCTAGTTAGCTTACATGTTATCTAACATGTAGCTTTCTTAATTATCTTACTTAACTCGTTAACTAACAAGCTAGCTATGTGACTCATTCAGCTGACTTCACTCATTAGCTAACGAGCTAGCTAGCCTACTCAACCAGCTGAGTCAACCCGTTTGCTAACTAGTTAGATAGCTGAATCAACCAGCTGACTTAACCATTTAGTTAACTAGCTAACTACCTGACAACCTGCTGACTTAACCCATTTGCTAACTAGCAAGCTAGCTGTCTTAACCAGCTGACTAAGTAAGAAAGCTGACTTAACTAACTTAGCTAGCTGACTTAACTACTTAACTAGATGAATTAACTGGCTGACTTAACCAGTTAGCTAGCTGACTTAACTACCTGAATTAAAATGTGAGTTAACTATTTAACTACTGAATAACTAGCTTATTTACTAATAAGCTAACTAGTTAGGTTGCAGACTTAAGTAGTTGATTTAAATATCTAACTAGTGAGCTAGCTCACTTATCTTGCTGACTTCGGTAGCTAGCTGTTTATCTAGCTGAATTAGTTAGCTGACTTAACTAGTTGGCTAACGAGATAGCTAGCTGATTTAACGAGTTGGTTAATGTGTTAGCTAACTGTTTTAACTAGTTGATAAATGAGTAAATTAGCTGACTAAACTAGTTGATTAATGAGTTAGCTAGGTGACTTAACTTGTTGGCTGATGAGTTGACCAAATAGTTAGCTGGTTTAACACATTGACTGACTACATGGGCCAACTTGTTAACTGGCTTA
>NW_007253914.1:12396-18417 GCF_000164805.1 Carlito syrichta
TGATTGGCTAGTAGGATGAGCAGTTAGTTGACTTAACTATTTGGCCTGCGTGTGAGCAGACAGGTGAGCTGACTTAACAAGTCGGCCAGTGAGTCAGCCAAATTGTCAGCTGACTTAACTAGTCGGCCGGCAAGTAAGTCAACTTATCAGTTGATTTAACTAGTCGACCAGTAAGTGAGCCGACTTCTCAGCTGACTTAACTATGTGGCAGGCGGGTAAGCTGACTTTTCATCTGAATTTAGTCAGCTGGTGAGTGAGCCAACAGCTCAGAAGACTTAACTAGTCGACCAACAATTGAGCCTACCGGTGAGCCAAGTTAACTAGTCGGCCTGCCAGTGAGCTGACGCATGAGCTGCCTTAACTAGTCAACAGGCAAGCAAGCCAACCAGTGAGCTGACTTAACTAGTCGGTTGGTGAGGAAGCCAACAAGTTAGCTGACATGTTGGCCTGCAAGCCAGCCGACAAGTTAGTTGACCTGTTGCCTTGTAAGCAAGCCAACTAGTTTGTGGACCAGTTGGCAGGCGAGTGAGCCAACTAGTTAGCTAACCTGTTGGAAAGCGAGTGATTCCACTAGTTAGCTGAACAGCTGATTTTACTTGCTGAAATAATTAGCTAGGTACGTAGCTAGCTATCTAGCTGGCTTGCAGACTTGTCTAGCTGACATAACTAGTCAGCTAGCTGACATAACTAACTTATTTATCTAGCTAGTTACCTAGCTAGCCAGCTGAATTATCTAGCTGAAATAACTGGATAACCAGCTGTCTAGCCATCTGACTTAACTAGCTTTTTTACTAGTTAGCGAGTTGGCCAGCCAATTGACTAAACGACGTGGCTTAATTAGCTAGCCAACTGGTTAGTCAGCTGACTTAAATTGTTGATTAACAAGCTAAGCCACATATCTGACCAGCCTGCTAACCAACCAGCTTGTCTTGCCAGTAACCTAGCTAGCCAGCCAGTTACCTAGTTGACTTAACTAGATAGACATCCAGCTAACCAGCCAGCTTAACTAGCTAGACAACTAGCTCGCCAGCCAACTGTCCAGCTCACTTAACTCACTGACTTAACCAACTAACCAGCCGACTAGCAAGTGGACTTAATTAGCTAGCTACCTACCTAGCCAGGCGGCTAGCGAGCTGACTTAACTAGTCAAATTAACCAGCTAACCAGCAGGCTAGTCAGCTGACTTAACAAGCTAGCTACCTAGCTACAGAGATGGCTAGCCACTTGAATTAACTAGCTCACTTAACCAGCTAACCTCGTTAGCCAACTGGCTAGCCAGTTGACTTAACTAGTTAACATCAGTAGATAGCCAACTGGCTAGCCAGCTGACTTAATTAGCTAGCTATGTATTCTGCTGGCCTGCCAGCTGACTTAAATACCTAGATATATAGCTATCCAGCTGACTAGCGAGTTGACTTATCTAGGTGAGTTAACTAGCTAGCCAGCTGGCTAGCCAGCTGACTAAACTAGTTGGCTACCAAGTTAGGCTTCTGGCTAGCCAGCTGACTTAACTAGCTGACTAACTAGCTAGCTCCCTAGGTAGCGAGCTTTTACTACCTGAAATAAGTAGTTAGTTACCTACCTACCTATCTACCTACCTAGCTTAGTTAACTAGCTGACTTAACTAGCTATCTAGCTGACACATCAAGCTGACATAACTAGCTACCTGGCTAGCCAGCTGACTTAACTAACTTAAATAACTAGCTACCCAGCTGTCTAGCCATCTGAGTTAACTAGCTTTTTAACTAGCTAGCTAGCTGGCTGGTCAACTGACTTAACAAAGTAACTTAGCTAGCTAGCCAGATGGTTGGCCAGCTGGCTTAACTAGATAGCTACCATGATAGGCCACTGGCTATAACTAGCTGACATAACTAGCTAACCAGCTGACTTAACTAGCTGACTTAACTAGCCAACAACCTAGCTAGCCAGCTGGCTGGCCAGCGACTTAACTAGCTGATTTAACCAGCTAGCCATCTGGCTAGCCATCTGACTTAACTAACTGACTTAACTGGCTGGCCTACTGAATTAACTAGCTGACTTAACCTTCAAACCAGATGGGTCAGTAGCTGACTAAACTAGCTAACTACCTAGCTTGCCAGCTGGGAAGCCAGCTGACTTAATTACCTGACTTCCCAACCAGCCAACTAACTAGCCTGCAGACTTAACTAGCTTGCTACCTATATAGCCAGATGGGTAGCCATCTCACTTAACTAGTTGACTTCACCAGCTAGCCAGCTGGGTACCAGCTGACTCAATTAGCTGATATAATTATTTAGCCAGGTGGCTAGAGAGTTAACTTTACTAGCTCTCTACATACCTAGCTAGCTGGCTAGCCAGTTGATTAAACTAACTGACTTAATTAGCCAAAATACTGACTAGTCAACTGACTTAACTAGATCACTACCTAGCTAGCCAGCTTCAAGTCAGTTGATTTAATTAGCTGACTTAAACAGCTGGTCTGCTTTCTACTCAGCTGAATTAACCAGTGTGATATATAGCCAACCAGCTGGCTAGCAAGCTGACTTCACTAGATGACTTAACTATATAGCCAGCAGGATAGACAGTTGACTTAACTATCTAGCTACCTAACTAGCCATCTGTCTAACCAGGCTACTTAACTAGCTAGCCAGCTAGCTAGTTGGCTGACTTAATTGCCTGAGTACCTAGCTATCAAGCTGGATAGTCATCTGTCTTAACCAGCTAGCTTCTTACACAGCCTGCTGGCTTACCAGTTGACTTAACTAGCTACCTAGCTAACCAGCAGGCTATTAAATTGACATAACTAGGTTATTTAACTAACAGGTTAAGTGGTTAGCCAGCTGGCTTAACTAGCTAGCTACCCAGCTAGACAGCAGGCTCACCAACTGACTTAACTCACTAACTTAACTAGCTAGCAAGCTGACTTAACTAGCTGGCATAACCAGCTAGCTAGTCAGCTGGCTTATCTATCTAGCTTAACTAGCTAGCTAACTAGCTAGCTATCTAGCTAGCCAGCTGACTTAACTAGCACACATAACTAGCAATCTAGGTGAAAGAGCTATTTGTCTTATGTAGCTTGCTTCCTAGATAGCCAGCTGACTTAACTAGCTGAGATAACTAGCTAGCCAGATGACTATCCACGTGACTTAATTAGCTTTTTAACAAGCTAACCAGCTGGTTAGCCAACTGACTTAATGAGTCGATTTAACTAGCTAGGCAGCTGGTTGCCAGCTGACAACCAACTGACTTAACCAGGTAGTCAGCTGGTTAGCCAACTGATTTAACTAGTGGGCTAATCTGTCTAGCCAGTTGTCTAAGCCATCTGACTTACCTAGCTGACTTAAGCTAGCAAGCTGCCTAGCCCACTGGCTTAACTAGCTAGCTACCTACCTAGCCAGCAGGCTAGCCAGCTGACTTAACTAGGTGAATTGAACAACTAGCCTGCTTGCTAGCAAGCTGACTTATCTAACTACCTACCTACCTACTCATCTGGCTAGACAGCTGACTTTACCAGCTAGCCAGTTGGCTAGTCAGCTGATTTAACTCACTGACATCACTAGCCAGCTGGGTAGCAATCTAACTGACTTAACTAGCTCGGTACCTACCTTACCAGTTGGCTAGACAGTTATCTTAACTAGCTGAATTAACCAGTATCCAGCTGGCTAACCAACTGACTAAACTAGCTCACTAACTAGCAAGTCAGCTGCTGAGCCTGCTGACTTAACTAGCTGCCTTAACCAGCTAGCTACCTAGCTAGCCAGCTGACTTAAATTGTTAGCTAACTAGCTAGCTATGTAGCTTCCCAGCTGACTTAAATACTTAGCTAACTAGCTAGCTACGTAGCTTCCCAGCTGACTTAAATACTTAGCTAACTAGCTAGCTATCAGCTAGCAAGCTGACTTAAATAGTTAGCTGCCTAGCTAACTGAATTAACCAGCTAGCTAACTATTCATCTTACTCATTATCTAACGTGCCACCTAGGTGACTTAATTATCTGAGTTAACTTGTTAACTAATGAGCTACCTAGCTGACACAACCAGCTGACTTAACTCAGCTCACTAGCTAGCTAGCTGACTCATCCAGCTGAATCACCTCGTTAGCTAACTAAATAGCAAGCCTACTCATCCAGCTGACTCAATCCATTTGCTAACTAGCTAGCTAGCTGACTCAACCAGCTGACTTAACCCATTAGCTACCTAGCTAACTACCTGACTTCAACTGCTGACTTAACCCATTAGCTCACAAGCTAGCTAGCTGTCTTAGCCAGCTGACTAAATTAGAAAGCTGAATTAACTAGCTGACTTAGCTAGCTGACTTAACTACTTAGCTAGCTGACTTAACTGGCTGGCTTAACTTGTTAGCTAGCTCACTTAACTATCTGAATTAAATAGCTAGCTATTTAACTAGCTGAATAACTAGCTGAATTATCTAATTATGTAAGTAGTTAGGTAACAGACTTAAGTAGCTGACTTAAATAGTTAGCTAACTAGTCAGCCAGTTGACTGAGCTAGCTGACTTAGCTAGCTAGCTGGTTAGCTAGCTTACTTAGCTAGCTGACTTAACTAGTTGGCTAAGGAGACAGCTAGCAGATTTAACAAGTTGGTTACAAAGTTAGCTAACTGTTTTAACTAGTTTGTAAACGAATTAAATAGCTGACTTAACAGGTTGAATAAGGAGTGAACTAGGTTACTTACCTTGTAGGTTGACGATTCGCCTGACTAGTTAGCTGGTTTAACACGTTGGCTGACAACTGGGCCAACTTATTACCTGCCTTAACAAGGTGGCCCACTAGTCGGCCTGCTAGTTAGCTGGGTCAACCAGTTGACTGACGAGTTGGTCCACTAGTTGGCATGAATAACTAGTTGACTGACTGATATCCTGACCTAAATAGTCAGCTGACAATTTGGCTGATTATTTGGCTGGCCTAACTATTTGGCTGCCTAGGTAGCAGAGAAAACTTCTCAGCTGACAAGTTGACCGACTAGTCAGCCGATTGGTTCGGTGAAATAACTAGTTGGCTGGCTACTCATCCAACTGCTTAGCAGACTTAACTAGTCGGCTGGTGAGTTATCCAACAGGTCAGCTGAAGTAACTAGTCAGCCGGTGAGTGAGCCGACTTGTAGGCTGACTTAACTAGAAGGCCATTGAGTGAGTTGACTGTTCAGGTGATTTAAAGTCAGTCAGCGAGTGAGCTGACTGGTCAGCTGACTTAACTATTAAGCTGGCGAGTGACCTGACTGGTCAGCTGACTTTAGTTGGCTGGCTAGTGAGCCAACTGGTCAGAAGAATTAACTAGTCGACCAGCAATTGAGTCAACTGGTGAGCCCACTTAACTAGTCAGCAGTCAAGTGAGCCAATGTGTGAGCCTCCTGAACTAGTCGGCCAGAGAGCTAGCCGACCAGTGAGCTGACTTAACAAGTCGGTTGGCGAGCAAGCCTTAGCTAGCCTGGTGGCAAGCCAGCCTGGTGGATACACTGGTGACAAGCCGGCTGACATGTTGGCCTGCGAGTGAGCTGACAACTAATTGACCTGTTGGCAGGTGAGCGAGCTGACTAATTGGCTGACCAGTTGGAAGGCAAGCAAGCCAACTATTTAGCTGACCTGATGGAAAGAAAGGAAGTCCACTAGTTATCTGATCAGCTGGTTGAGTGGCTAGTTGATTAGTTAGCTAAGTAATTAGCTGATTCACTAGCTGACATAACTAGCTAGCTGACTAGCTACCTGACTATCTGGCTGACATAACTAGCTAGGAAACAAGCTGTCTAGCTGTCTAGCTAGATGACTTAACTAGCTAGCTAACTGGCTAGTTAGCGGGCTTGCTGACATAACTATCTAGCTGACAACCTAGCTGAATAGCTAACTGATTGAACTGTCTAACTGAGTAGCACCTGACTAGCTAGCGGACTTAACTAGCTAGATGAATAGTTAGCTGACTTCCTAGCTGGCTTAAATAACTATCTGGCTAACTAACTAACTGTACTAGCTGACTAGCTAGTTGTCTGGCTAGCTGCCTAGCCAGCTGACATAACTAGCTAGCTACTG
>NW_007253915.1:0-13939 GCF_000164805.1 Carlito syrichta
TCTCTACAGAAGCCTAAAAAGAAGCAGAGCATAGTGGCACATGCCTGTCATTCCAGCCAATTGGGAACACATGGAGGGAGGATTGCCATAGCACAACTGGTAGAGGCTGCGGTCGCCAAGAGCGGACCCCTGCACTGTGGCCTGGGCAATGGAGTGGGACTATGGCTGCCCTTTCTGGGATCCCACATCATCACAAGGTAGCGGTCTTCGTGGTTTGATCCCTAGAGGGGTGTGGAGGCCAGTGGCGGAGGCACAGGCCTGTCATCTCAGTGCTATAGGAGCTCGAGATGAGAGGATGGCCTGAGCCTCCAGATTCAAGACAAGCCCAGGAACATTGGCAAGACCTAGTCTCTACAAGAAGCCAAAAAAATGAGCCGAATGTGGTGTTGAACACCTGTCTCTATGGACACTCGGAAGGCCATGGTAAGAGGATCACTGGTGCTGAGCCTGTGGAGACAGAGGTGGCTGAGAGCTGAACCCTGCACTATGACCTGGGCAACAGAGCATGACTCCGAATCAGAATTTTAATACCAACCACCACCACCACCACAATCACAGGCTGGTATCAGGGCCTCAGCCTGGCATCCCAGCCCTTCAAAGACCTAGTTGAATGGACGGCCTGAGCCTGTGGGTTCAAAACCCGCTTGGGACATGGACCATCAAAAATTAAACCAAAGATTAACTGGGCGAGATGGCACAGGCTTGTGGTTCCAGCCACTTGGGGGGCCGAGGCAGGAGGATCGCCTGAGTCCTGCAGGTGGAGTTTATGATGGCCATGAGCATTCCCCTGTGCTCCGGCCTGGGCAACAGAGTGGGATTACACCTCCAAATAATAATAATCACCACCACCACCTCCACCACCACCACCCCTGACACCCAGGAATGGGATAGGAAAGGCATTTTCTGGCCTTTCATGGGAGGTTTCAAAGGTGGCCACCTGGCACGTCCAGCACTCATCTTCGCCCAGGTGCCCCAGAAGACCAGCCCCCACCCTGCACACCTGTGCCCCATGGCAAAGAGGCATGTGAGCTGATGGAACAGATGGCACCAAGCTAGGGCAGCCATCGATCACAGAGCGATCAAGGCAGTCCAACAACACCACAGTCAGTCCAGTTTCTGGTCTCCCTGTATGCCACCTTTGGCAGGGGTAGGGCCCCTTCCTCACCCAATCAATCCATCGTCCCCCACCCACGTGAACATTCCCTAGGGAGCCATGGACACCCATAGTGATACACGTGGGAGGCATCTTTTTTGTCGCTGGACTCTCCATTGGCTGGGCTGGGGCATGGCAGCATGATCGTGTCTCCCAGTGCCTCGACCCACAGGGCTCAGGTGATCATTCCGAGTCCTGGTTGATAATTTAGTGTCAGAGTCCCCAGGTATCAATAATTTAAGAAACCAATTATATCGTCATTTGCCATTCTGGGAAGATAAGAGGGGCTATAAGTTACCATAGCATTGATACAGGAGTTTAAATAACTGAAATATCAAGGGAGCATTCTGATTTTTTAGGTAAACTAAAACGTATTGGAGGAGAACTGAAACAACCTGAAAAAGAAAAAATGTGATTAATAACAGTTTTGACTTGTGATGAAAAAAGAGTGGGGCCTCTTAGTAAAGAGGAATGATTAGTCAAAACAGTAATAATCTCAGCATCCCATGTAACAGGCTGGAACACTGGAGGGTTTGGGATATAAGCCCAATAAGATTTCTCCGAATAAATGCAACCCTCCTAGCATGCTATAATAGCCTGCATAGCAACAGAAATAGTAGAAGAAGTGAGAGAAGTGTTTTGAGAGCGAACCAGATCCTCAGGGTTGTGGGTGAGCCACTTGATTTGTCCCCATGTGGGTGGTCTGCACTGTCTAGTCACAACAGCTCGAAGGTAATATCTGGGTTGAGGAGTGGGAGACGATGAATGATGAGATGTCTTTGGTCGAGTTGGTGGAGGTGGAAGTGGTTGTTGAATGTTGAGACATTTTAGTTTTGGCACCAACACCTTCTCTTCATCATCTGTATCTGACTCAGACTGATGGCATGATTTATGTCTCGTCTGCCTGTACCTCGACAGGGGTAGGGGGCTAGTCATGTCTAATTAGACCATCCTGTACCCAGAAATGTGAGGGTAAGTCCTGGGGAAAAATGCAAGCATATCCTCTCCTACATATTAAAAGGACATTGGGCCCCTTCCATTGACCTGTAAGAAGATCTTTCCATTTTAACATTGGTTTAACAGTTTTCTCAGGATTCCAAAGTTTTTTCATAACTGAATGTCCTTGAGAGTCCAAATTGAAATGATTAATTAAAAACATGGCATTACATACGCCATGATGGGGAGAACTATATTTTAATTCCCCTTCCTGCAATGTAATTATTTAATTTTTTAACGTTTGATGGGCTTTCAAATATAGCTTGACCATGAGAATTATACAGAATTTCTGTAGAATGATAGATGCCAAATTGGGTACAAAACGACTGAAAATCTTTGGATGCATAAGCTGGAGTATTATCAGTTTTTAATTGCTTAGAAATACCAGATGTGAAAAACAAAAGAATGAAGGTTGGACTACATCTTTATAGGTTTCCCCAGTTCTGGGCGAGGCTAAAATTACATGGGTAAATATATCCACTGTCACATATAGAAATGACAATTTGCAAAAACTTTAGAAATGAGTCACTTCCATTTGTCACAAAACATTGGGTTTTAATCTGCGGGTATTAACTCCTGAGGGGAGGGGGTTATTAGAAGTAGGACACGAAGTACATTTTTTATAGTTTGTCTAGTCATTTCTCTTGGAATGTGAAACTGGTGCCTTAAAGCCTCAGCGTTTTGGTGATGAATTTTATGGGATTGCTGAACTTGATGGTCTAAATAATCTATAAGGAGAGGGCATAGGACCACTTTTGTCAAGGCATCTGCTAATTGATTACCTTGATGCAGACATACTGGGAGTCCTGCCCCAGGGTGGCCTCTGCAAGAAGCGAGCAGGTCCACCCTGTTGATCAAGGTGTGTGGAGGGGTGGGCGTCCTGGTGAAGACATGACCCTGCAACAGGCACTACCTTGGGACGGGCACGGCTGCCGAGTCTGGCTCCTCTCTCCGGGGACCTGGGTAGTCAGAAGTGAGTGGTACTCATGGTGGGGCCCTGAGAGGGGTGTGGAGGCCACATGCAGGGCTCATGCCTGTTATCCCAGCACTCTGGGAGACTGAGGCAAGAGGACTGCCTCAATCCCCATGTTCAAGACCAGTCTGAACGCCTTGGTGAGACCTCATCTCAACATGAAGCCCAAAAAATGAGCCGAGCTTGGTGATGCACACCTGCCTTCCCTTCACTCGGGAGGCTGCAGCAGTAGGATTGCCGGAGCCCTATGGTTGGAGGCTGCGGTGGCCAAGAGTGGGCTTTGTGCTCTGACCTGGGAGACAGAGCGGTATTCTGACTCAGAATAATAACACCAAACACCACCACCACAACCACAGGATGGGCTCAGGAACTCACACCAGCATCCTGGCACTTTTGAGGCCAAGGCGAGTGGACAGCCTGAGACTGTGGGTCCAAGACCAGCTCGGGACACTGTGTGAGTCTTTGTCTCGGCCATCAAAAATAAATCCAAAGATTAGCCTGGCATGGTGGCTCAGGCCTGTGGTTCAAGCCACTTAGAGGGCCAAGGCAGGAGGATCGCCTGAGCCCAGCAGATGGAGTCCACGGGGGCCTTGAGTGTTCCCCTGTGCTCCGGTCTGGTTGACAGAGAAGGATTCCAACTCCAAATAATAATAGTCACCACCACTGCAACCACCAGCACCCCTGCCACCCAGCGTGAGGAGTCACCCTCAGGGATGGTAGAGGAAGAGGGACTTTCCTGCCTGTCATTCATGGGATGTTTCAAAGATGGCAACTGGCTAGTCCATCCCGCCCCTTAGGACACATGTCCCAGAAGGTCTGCCTCCATCCCCTACAAAAGTGCCTCACGGCAAAGACTCGTGTGAGCTCACGGAACAGACGGCTCCGAATTAGGGTGACCGTGAGGCACAGAGCAATCAAGGCAGTTTGGCAACACCGCAGCCAGCCCAGGTTCTGGTTGCTCAGTCTGCCACTTTCGGGCAGAGGTGGGCCCTTTCCTCTCCCGATTACTCCACTGTCCCTCGCCTACAGGGACCTTTTCCAAGGGAATTGTTGACACCTGTCATGACGCACGTGGGAAGCCCTTTTTTGTCGCCAGAGTCTTCATCAGCCAAGCTGGGGTGTGTTGACTTGATCGTGGGTTCTGGGGCCTCGAGCTTGGGGCACATAGGTCTTTCTGCTTCAGCCCCCGATCAATCCGGACTCTGGGGGCAAACATACCTGACTCGAATTTGGGGACCTATCACCAAGATGAGGTCTGGCCAAATCACCCAGGCTTGTCTCTGAGCCCTGGACTCAGTCAGCCTCCTGCCTCGGCTTCCCACAACACGGGGCTGATGGCCTTGAGCTTGGACTCGTACATTGTGTTGGCAGGGGCAACACAAAGGAACACCCCAAGAGGGAGACCAGTGGTTCCAGTGTTGCCAGGACCATGGGCGCCACCACTTGTGACTCCAGTGTTTGCATTACAGGAAGTGACGAGGTCTTGCTATGTGACCCAGACTGGTCTCGAGCTCCCAGGGTCCAGCGGTCCCCCGCCTCAACCTCCCAAAGCCTCAGCCCGATTGTCTGCCAGTCCACCATCTTTTGGGAACTCTAGGCCCAAGGTGGCACCTCCTTCCTAAATGATCTCTGTCTGTTCACTATGATCCAAACTAAGTACACAAATGGATGCTCTTAATTTTTTTCCTTTTTTCCTTTTATCTTTGAGTTGGAGTCTCACTCCATTTCCCAGGATGGAGGGCAGTGGCTCCCTCCCGGCCATGCAGCCTCGGGCGATTGGGCTCTGGTGAGATTATCCCCAGCCTTCCAAGGAGCCAGAAGGACAGGCGGGTGTCACCATGTCTGGCTAATTTGGGATGGATGGTAGTGAGGAGTTCTTGCTGAGGTGACCAGACATGTCTCCTCCCTTGGGCTTGGGATAGCCATGGGCCTCAGTCTCCCAAAGCACTGGTATGACAAGACTGAGCCCCTGAGCCCAGCCTCAATCCATCGTCAAAAATGAACCAGAAGGCCAGGTGTTGTGGTGAACGCCTGAAATCTCAGCACTCTGGGAGGCTGAGAAAGGAGGATGTTTGGAGCCCAGGAGCCCAAGGCCAGCCCTGTGCAATGCAGGGAGACTCCGTGTCCGCACCCATCCAAGCAGGGCATCTGGGATTGAAGTGCCCATCGTGCCAGCCACTCCAGATGCTGAGGAGGGAGGATCGCCCAAGTCCACAATTTAGAGGCAGGCATTGAATGAGGGTCGTGTCCACGGGTGTGAGACTGACAGAGTCAGACCCTGTCCAAATATATTCTCAACTGTGCATTGTGTGTTCACAGGACGACTGGCTTTACAGTCAGGAAAAACTGGGTTGGCGGTGAAGAAATGTCTCTGGGTGACGGATTTGTCCCTGGACTTTCTTGGCGGAAGATCCTCATTGCCAATTAGGAGGGTCAGTCTGTCTGGGGCACATTTTTCTCCATGAAGAGGAGATTCGGCAGGAACCCAGCCAGGGAGACACAGAAACTCCTGCACCAAAGTGGGGGAAGGCATTGTGGAGTTTGGGGCTGAAAGGTGCTAAGCTTTTGGGATCCTCATATGTGGGGATGGCGGGGGGAAGAACTGAGGGCAGAATGTTTGCAAGAGAATGGATTTATTTATTTATTTATTTATTTATTCATTTATTCATTTATTCATTTTCTTTCCTCACTAGGTTGCCCAGGCTGCTCCCAAAATTTCCAACTCAGGCCATTCTCTCGGTCTGGGCCTCCCAAACTCCTGTGATCATAGGCTTTCCATTTGGTCGACATCCTGGTCTTCCTGCCTGGTGTTGAACTCTGGGCCAGAGGTGATCATCCTGCCAACGTCTACCCTCACCCAAGGTTTTCTGGGTTTTCCTTGGGGTTGAAGTAGAGGCTTTCTATGGTTTCCATCCTGGTCTCAAGCACCCGGTATCCAGCCATCTTACTGTATCGTCCTCCCCAAGTGCCTAGGTGACAGTCGTGAGTCGCTCCGCCGTCCCAGTCCCCCCATTGATTTGAGAGTTACACCCTCTTTTTCCCTTAGGTAGCCCCTGGGATGGGGCAAGTGAGTCAACCCTGGGGAATGAGGTGGGCAAGGAGATTTAGGACCCAGCAGAGACACGCCCCTCTGACAGGCACTCCCCCTGGGAGGGCTCGGCAGGCAACCCCGGGGACCCAGGTCATTGGAAAGTATCAGGACTCTTGGTGGGTCTCTGAAAGAGGTGTGGAGGCCATGTGTGGGGTCTCATGCCTGTCATCCCGGCACTCTGGGTGGCCAAGGCTAGAGGATGGCCTAAGCCCCAGGTGCGATACCAGCCCGAGCAGTTTGATGAGACCTCCTTTCTACAAGTAACCAAAAACCTGAACCCTGCCGTGGTGCACGCCTGTCTTTCCAGCCTCTCAGCAGGCCACAGTGAGAGGGTTGCAAGAGCCCAACCAATGTAGGCCGCAGTGGCCGAGAGAGGGCCCCTGCACTTTGGCCTGGGCGGCAGAGCGGGACTCCGACTAAGAATAATAATTCCAACCACCACCACCACCACAACACAGGTCGTGCTCTGGGGATCAGCCTAGAATCCCAGCCCTTCAGAGGCAAAGGCAAGTGGATGTCCTGAGCCTACAGGTTCAACACCAGCCCTGGACCTGTTCCAAGATCTCATCTCGGCCATAAATAGTAATCCAAAGTTTAACTAGGCGTGGTGGTACAGGCCTGTGGTTTCAGTCACTTGTGAGGCCGAGGCGGAGGATCACCTGAGCCCAGCAGGTGGAGTCCATGGTGGCTGTGAGCATGCCCCTGCACTCCGACTTGGGCAACAGAGCGGGATTGACTCCAAATAATAATCACCACCACCCCTCCCCCCCACTACCCCTGCGATCCAGCGCGAGAAGTCACCCCCAGCAATGGGAGAGGAAAAGACACTTTCCAGCTTGTTGTTTGTGGGAGGTTTCATAGGTGGTCACAGGGCAAGTCCATCCTGTGCCTTCAGCCACATGCCCCAGAAATCCTGCCTCCACCCTCCACACTCGTTCTTCCCAGAAAGGAAATGTGTGAGCTCACAGAACAGACAGCCCAGAAGTAGTGAGTTTGTCAGGCACAGAGCGATCAAGGTGATCCAGCAATGCCATGGCCAGCCCAGGTTGCAGTCACACTGTCTGTCACCTTCTGGCAGGGGGGAGAGCCCCTCTCTCTTCTGATCACTCTATCATCCCCTGCTCAAGTGGACTTTTCCTTGGGGAGCTGTGAACGCCCATCGTGATGCACTTGGGAGGTGTCTTTTTGTCGCCTGAGTCTCTGCTTGCTAGGCTGGGCATGGCAGCATGATCGTGGCTTCTGGGTTCCTGAGCTGCAGGGCCCAGGCAGTCCTAACACCTCAAACCCTGAGCAGCTGGGACTCTGGGGCCACCACACCTGACTCAATTATGGGGACCTCTTGCCAAGACAATGTCTGGCAATGTCACCCAGGCTGGTCTCAGACCCAAGGGCTGCCCAGGGCATAGGGCTGATGGCTGTGAGCCATGGTGCCTGACCTGGACTCGCACATTCTTTCAGTGGGGGAGACTCAAAGAACACCCCGGGACAGAGGTCACTGCATCCCGTGTAGCCGAGACTGCGGGCGCCACCACCAATGACTCCAGTGTTTTTGTTCCAGGGAGTGACAAGGTCTCATTATGTGACCCAGGCTGGTCTCAAGCTCCTGGGTTCCAGCTGTCCCCTGCCTTGGCCTCTCAAAGCCACAGCCCGATTGTCTGCCAATCCATCGTCTTTCAGGAACTCTAGGACCAAGCCTGGGTCTTCCTTCCCAAATGATCTCTGTCTGTTCAAGATGATCCCAACTCCATACACAAATGGATGTTCTTATTTTTTTTTCCTTTTTTTCCTTTTTTTCTTTTAGTAGGAGTCTCACTTCTTCGACCAGTATGGAGGTCGGTGGCTCTCTCCTGGATACCACAGCCTCAGGCCATCGGGCCCAGGCTAGCCTTTACCTGGCCTTCCAAGGAGCAAGAACAACAGGCACACACCACCACCTCTGGCTCATTTGGGATAGAGGGTAGAGCCAAGGTATCATCAAGGTGCGTGAGTTGTTCTTGGCCCATGGGCTTGGGCTGGCCATTGTCCTCGGCTTCCCAAAGTGCTGGGTTGACAATGCAGAGCCCCTAACCCACCCTCAATCCATCATCAAAAATGAATCTGAAGGCCTTGTGTGGCAGCCCACTCATGGTATCCCAGCGTTCTGGGAGGCCGCGAGAGGAGGATGACTGGAGCCCAGGATCCCAAGGCCAGCCTGAGTCATGCAGGGAGACCTCATTTCTGCACCCATCTGAACAGGGGGTCTGGGGTCGAGGTGCCAGTCATCCTGGACAGTCAGGTGGCTGAGGCAGGTCGATTTCCAGAGCCCACAATTTCGAGGCTAGATGTTAATGATGGTCATGTCCCAGGCCTCAGCTGGGCCATAGAGCCAGACCCTGTCTCCAAAAGCCTCAAAATCGTACACAGATTCTCAACTGCATGTGATGTGTTCATAGGGCGACTGGCTGTAGAGTCAGGAATAATGGGATTGGGGGGAAGTAATGTCCCCCAATGAGGGTGTGTCCCTGGCATTTGTTGGTGGAAGGTCCTCCTTGCTGAGTTGGAGGTTCGACCTGCCTGGGGCACATTACTCACCTCGGAGAGGAGAACCGGTGGAAACCCCGCCAGGGAGACTTGAAAACTCTTGCACCAAAGCAGGGGCAGACATTGGTGGTGTTTGGGTTGGAAAGTGGCGAACTTGGGGAACCCTCACATGTGGGGGGGTGGGAGGGAAGGACTGAGGGCAGAAGTTTTTCAGGAGAATGGATTTTTTCTTTATTTCTTCTTTCTTTCATTCTTTCTTTTCTTTCCCCACTATGTTGTCCAAGCCACTCTCAAACTGCCCAACTTGAGCCATCCTCTTGGCCTGGGCCTCCCAAACTGCTGAGACCATAGGCTTTCCATTTGGTTGACATTTTGGTCTTCCTGCCTGGCCTTGAACTCTGGGCTGGAGGCAATACTCCTGCCGAGGGCTGCTCTCAACCACGTTTTTCTGGTTTTTGCTTTGGGTAGAGTTGGGAATTTGCTATGGTGTCCAGTCTGGTCTCGAAGTCCTGGGCTACAGAAATCTTGACTTGGACTCCTCGAGTGCCAAGGAGACAGCCGTGAGTTGCCTGGCTGTCCCCGACCCTCTGAAGGTTTGAGAGGCACGCCCTCCCTTTCACTGTGTTGAGCCTGGGAGGAGAGTGTGGGTACACCATGGAGAACGAGGTGGGCGGAGGGGTGGGTGCCCTGGCAGAGACACGCACCTGCACCAGGTGCCCTCTATGGGGATAGTTCAGAGGTCAACTACAGTCGCCCTCTCCTGGTTCCTGGGTCATCGGAAGGGAGTGGGTCTTATGGTGGAGCCCCAGGCGGCATGTCGAGGCTGGGTACAGGGCCTCACAACTGTCATCCTGGTGCTCTGGGATGCTGAGGAGAGAGGATGTCCTGGGCCCCCAGGTACTGCACCAGCCTCGTTAATTTGGTGAGACCTCCTGTCTATAGCAAGCCAAAGAAATGAGCGAAGCATGGTGGCACACACCTGTCGTTCTGGCCACTTGGGATGCCACAGCAGGAGGATCTCCAGAGCCCAATCGGTGGAGCCCATGGTGGCGTAGTGTAGGAGCCTGCACTCTGACCAGAGTGACAGAGCTGGACTCCAAATCAGAATAATAATAAAAATCACCTCCACCACCAAATCCTCAGGCCTGGTTCTGGGGCTCAGTCTGGCATCCCAGCCCTTCAATGGCCCAGAGGAGTGGATAGCCTGAGACTGTGTTCAACACCAGCTTGGGACATAGGGTGAGATCTCATCTCGGCCATTAAAAATACATCCAAAGATTAGCCAGGCATGGTGTCACAGTCTTATGGTTCCAGCCATTCAGGGGACCAAGGTGGGAGAATATCCTGAGCCCAGCAGCTGGAGTCCATGGTGGCCTGAGTGTGCCCCTGCCCTCCAACTGGGTGACAGAGTGGATACCAACTCCAACTAATAATAATAATAATCACCACCAACACCACCACCCCTGCTACCCAGCGTGAGGAGTCAACTTCAAGGATGGGAGAGGAAAAGGCACTTTACAGTCAGTCATTAGCAGGATGTTTCAAAGGCAGACACCTGGAATGTCCATTCAGCTTCTTTGACCATGCGACACAGAAGGTCTGCCTCCACCCACCACACTTGTGCCCCACAGAGAAGACCTGTGTGAGCTCACAGAACAGACGGCCCTGATATAGGGTGGCCATTGGGCACAGAACAATCAAGGCAGTCTGGCAAAGCCTAGGACAGTCTAGGTTCTGGTCACCCTGTCTGCCACCTTCAGGCGGGGGGAGAGCCCCTTTCTCTCCCTATCACTCCATTTTAACCCACCCTCGTGGACCTGTCCTTGGGGTGCTGTGGACGCCCATTATGAAGCACTGGGAAGCATCTGTTTTGTAGCCGGAGTATCCCTCGGCCAGGCTGGGGCACAGAGGCACGATTGGGGCTGCCAGGACCTTGACCAGCAGGCCTCAGATGGTCTTCCCACCATGTCACCCAAGCAGCTGGGACTCCAGAGGCCACTATGCCTGAGACGAATTTGGGGACCTCATGCTGAGACGAGGTTAGGCCATGTCACCCTGGCTGGTCACTGACCCCTGGGCTCAGGCAGCCTCCCACTTTGACCTCCCATGATGCGGGACTCACAGCCATGAGCCAGGATGCCCAGCCTGGACTCAAACATTCTGTTGGTTGGGGCAATGCAAAAAATGCCTCAGAACAGAGGCCACAGCATCCCTTGTAGCCAGGACCACAGGAACCACTATGTACGATTCCAGTATTTTCATTCCAGGGAGCAAAAGTTCTCACTGCATGGCCCAGGCTGGTCTCGAACTCCTGGACTCAAGTGGTCCCCTCCCTCAGCCTCCCAGACCAAAGCCCAATTGCCAGCTGATCCATTGTTTTTCAGGAACTCTAGGCCCAAGGCTGGGGCATCCTTCCCAAATTATATCTCTCTGCTCACGATAATCCCAACTCCATACACAAATGTATGCTCTTCTTTTTTATCCTTTTTTCTTTGTTTCTTTGAGTCAGAGTCTCACTCCATCACCCATGCTGGATGGCGGTGGCTCACTCTCCACCACTGCAGACTTGGCCCGCCAAGCTCCAGCGAGCCTTTTCCCAGCCTTCCAAGGAGACGGAATGACAGGTGTGTGCCACTACACCTGGCTCATTTGGGATGGAGGGTAGACGAGGTCTCACTGGTGGCCTCAGTCTTCCAAAGCTCTGGGATGATGAGGCTGAGCCCCTGAGCCTGGACTTGATATTTCATCAAATACGAACAGAAGTCCTGGCATGGTGACTCATGACAGTAATCCAAGCGCTCCGGGAGACTGAGGCTGGAGGATGGCCGGAGCCCAGGAGCTCAAGGTCAACCCGGGCCTCACAAGGAGTCCCTGTGTCCACATCCATCCAAACAGGCAATCAGGGGTTGAGGTACCTGTTGTCCCAGCCACTCTGGAGGATGAGGTGGGAGGATCACTGGAGACCGCAATTTTGAAGCTTGCAATTTTGTGGCCAGTCTGGGCCACAGAGCCAGATCCTGTCTCCAAAAACATCAGAATCGTACACAAATTCTCAAGTACGTGTGCTGTATTTACAAGGTGACTGACTTTATAGCCAGGATAAGTGGGATTGGTGGGGAAGAAATGTCACCAGGTGAGGGATGTGTCCCCATCTTTTCTTGGCAGATGGTCTTCATTTCTGAGTCAGAGGGTCAGCCTGCCTGGGGCACAATTCTCACCTCGGAGAGGAGAGTGGGAAGGAACCTGGCCAGGGGGCTTAGGAATTCATGCACCAAAGCGGGAGCAGCCACTGTGGGGGGGGGTAAGGGCTGGAAGGTGGCAAGCTTGGGGGACACTCACATGTTTGAGGGGCAAGGGGGAAGGACTGAGGCCATAAGATTTGCAGGAGAAAGGATTTCTTTCCTTCTTTGATTCTTTCTTTTTTTTCTTTGCTTTCTTTATCACTAGGTTGCCCAGGATGCTCTCAAACTGCCCAACTCGGGCCATCCTCCTGGCTTGGGCCTCTCAAACAGCTGTGATCACAGGCTTTCCATTTGGTCAAATCTCGGTCTTCCTGCCTGGTCCTGAACTGTGGGCTGGAGGCGATACACCCGCGGAGGCCTACCTTCACCCAAGTTTTTCTGAGTTTTGATTGGGGTCGAGATTGGACTTGCTATGGTGTCCTGCCTGGTCTCGAGCTCTTGGACTCTGGTCATTTATCCATCTCAGCCTCCACAAGTGTGGAAGAAACAGGCGTGAGTCGCCCAACCATCCATGTCCCCTCAAAAGTTTGAGAGTCACCTCCTCCCTTTCCCTGAGGCATCCCCTGGGAAGAGTGAGTGGGTCTTCCCTGGGGAATGAAGCAACCAGAGGGGTGGGCTTCCCTGTGGAGACATGCCCCTGCGCCAGGTGCTCCAACCAGGGAGGGCCCATCAGTTGACTTTGTCTGCCATCTCTGTGGTTCTGTGTCATTGGAAGAGAGTGCGCATTGTGGTGGGGCCCAGAGAGGGGTGTGGTGGTAAGGGAAGGGGGCTCATGCCTATCATCCCAGTGCTCTGTGAGGACGAGGCAAGAGAATGGCCTGAGCCTCCTGTTTCGAGACCAGCCTGGGTACCTTGGTGAGAACTCATCTCTACAAGAAGCCAAGAAAATGAAACAAGTGTGGTAGCACACACCTGACGTTCCAGCCACTCAGGAGACTGTGGCAGGATGATTGTTTGAGCCCAGTCAGTGAAGGCCTCAGTGGCTGAGAATGGGCCCCTGTTCTCCCTGGGTGACAGAATGGGATTCTGACTCAGAATAATAATACCAACCACCAAAACTACCACAATGACAGGCTGGTCTCTTAGGCTAATCCTGGCATCCTGGCCCTTCAGAGGCCCAGGCAAGTGGACAGCCTGAGCCTGTGGGTTCATCACCAGCCCAGGACACAGGACTAGACCTCATATTGGTCAACAAAATAAATCAAAATATTAGCCGGGCAGGGTGGCGCAGGCCTGTGGTTTCAGCCACTCAGGGGACCAAAGTGGAAAGATCGCCTGAGCACATCAGGTATGTCTGCATTTGCCATCAGTGTGGAGGTCTTGTTGGCCAAGAGCATGCCCCTGCGTTATGGCCTGGGTGACAGAGCGAGATTCTGATGCCACATAATAATCACTACCACCCAGTCCACTACCAGCCCTGCCACACAGCATGAGGAGTCACCCTCAGGGATGGGAGAAGAAAAGGCACTTTCTGGACTGTCATTTGTGGAAGTATTTAAAGGTGGCCACCCGGCATGACCATCCCGTGCCTACAGCCACGTGACCAAGAAGACCTGCCTGCATCCTCCACACTCGTGCCCCACAGCAAAGTCGTGTGAGCTCAGGGAACTGATGTCCCCGAGTTAGGGCAGCCATTGTGTACAGAGCGACCAAGATGGTCCGACAATGCTGCGGCCAGCCCAGGTTTCAGTTGACCTGTCTGCCATCTTCAGGCGAGAGTAGGGCCCCTTCCTCTCCCAATCACTCCATTGTCCCTGCCCACGTGAATCTTTCCCACGGGAGCAGTGGATGGCTGCCTTGACACACGTGGGAGGCATCTTTTTGTCACAGGAATCTCTGTCAGCTGGGCTGGATGCAGTGGCATTATCGTCGCTCCAGAGGCTTTGACATGTGGAGCTAAGTGGTCCTCCTGCCTCAGCCCCCAAGCAGCCAGGATTCAGGGGACACCACGACTGACTAGATTT
>NW_007253916.1:0-655 GCF_000164805.1 Carlito syrichta
GGTTTGGGAACAGGCTAGAACATATGCAGATGAAATTCATCAAACCACCCCCACTCACCCCCTTGGGGCGACAGCGGTCCCAGACCAAGATCCAGGCTGGGATTACAACTCTCCTGCTGGCATTGGAGCTAGGGACCATTTTTCTACTTATCTCCTTTCCAGGTTGCGCAGGACTGCACAAAAGATGGTCAACTTTGAAAAACTCCAGGAAGTCATTCAGGACAAAGAGGAAAACCCCTCCAACTTCCTCAGCCGGCTCACTAGGGCACTCCAACAATTTACTAATATAGATCCTGAAATGCCTGATGGCCGGCAACTCCTAATGACGTATTTTTTCTCCCAAAGCTATCCAGACATTAGAGCAAAACTAAAAAAACTCGACTGAGGCCCTCTCACTCCCCAACATGGCGTTCTCACAGCAGACTTTAAAGTGTTCCATAATCAGGACGAGAAGGCAAAAAAACACAAATATCACATGCTGGCCCAGGCCCTCCATGGCAATAGGGTCACCTCCGGTATCACCCAGGGTGGTGGCAATGTCCGAAATCAACGACAACCACCATGACCCTGCTTCAAGTGTGGGCAGTCAGGGCATTGGGCACGAGGGTGCCCCAACCCCAGAGTACCCCAAAAACCATGTCCTAGATGTGGACAG
>NW_007253916.1:1756-3382 GCF_000164805.1 Carlito syrichta
ATCCAGGAAGGCCCTTTGCCCTCCCCCTCCTATATCTGGTTCACTGATGGCAGCTCCTTCCTACACAATGGGTCCTGGGTTGCAGGATATGCCATAACCTCTCTTACACACATTATTGAAGCAAAACCTCTCCCACCAGTCACCACTAACCAACAGGCAGAACTTATAGCTGCCACTCGGGCATTTCAGCTAGTGGCTGGACACTCTCTTTCTCTTTATACTGACTCCAAATATGTTTTCCATAGTCTCATCTCCCACTCGGCCATTTGGAAGGAAAGGGGATTATTTACCACCAAGGGATCAGCAGTGGCTAATGCTAACCTAATTTCTGATCTCCTTGCCGCCTCCTTACTTCCCACTAACATTGGCATTTCTCACTGTAAAGCTCACCAGACAGACTCCTCACCCATCACTCAGGGAAACTCCAGGGCGGACAATGTGGCCCGACAAGCAGCTTTTACATCTGTTCCCGCCTTGGCTGCTGTTGCTCGCTCTGACCCAGATCGCACACTCCCCACTAATTCACCACCCTCAACCTCCCCCTCCATTACAGACCTTATCCCATACCTACACTCAATCTTTCACACCAATCCTTCCTCACTGATGTCTTTCCTAACAAATTTTTACACTCTCACTTCCCAACATAAGGAACTCATAAAAAGCATTACCTCACAATGTTCCATCTGCCAGCGAACCAACCCCAATACCCCTCTGAAACCGGGAAACTTTCCTACCCATTAAGCTCAGGGACAACTCCCAGGAGCAGACTGGCAGGTCGACTTCACTGTCATGCCCCCAGTACGTAACCTAAAATACCTCCTTGTCTTTGTGGACACCTTTTCCGGGTGGGTAGAAGCATTTCCAACCTCAAATAAATGAGCAACAACAGAAGGGTCTATCCTTGCTAGCCATATCATTCCTACTTTCGGTGTCCCCATGTCCCTACAATCTGACAATGGGCCCGAATTCACTTCACGGGTGGTACAGTCTCTAACAACTGATCTTCACATTGATTGACATTTCCACATTCCATACCACCCACAGTAGGAAGGTAGAGCGAACTAATCGAATCCTTAAAGATATCCTCCCCTTCCAATCGTTCCCCAGTGTAGCCCTCCGGTAACCCGAACCAAGGCCGCACCAGTCCTAGCAGTTTACTAATATTGCTTTAAACTCTATAAAGGGACAAGCTCTTTTGGCTATTTATTTTATCTCCCAGTCAGCACCGGGTATTAGGCGTAAACTCCAAAAATTAGAAAAAGGGCCCACAAACCCCTCAATTAGAGCTATTGGACATGGCCTCTAAAATCTTTAACAACCAAAAGGAGGAAAGAATATAGGACCACCAACATAAGCAGGAAGCACTTTAGCTTTTATCTACCACTTTAGCAGAAAAAGTCACCACTGATAATCGTCCACTCCAGATGGTCAATAGCAGAAGGGGTACACAGCCCTCTTCCCAGGTTTGTTTCCGATGCCATCAAAATGGGCATATTGCCAAAGACTATCAAGCCCTGCCCACCAACAAAACCCTGTCCCAAATGCAAACAGCATGGACATTGGGCTCATGATTGCCTCGTTCGCCTAGCCGGAGGAGAGCACATGGCCCAGAGCTTGCTGTAATTA
>NW_007253916.1:4400-35608 GCF_000164805.1 Carlito syrichta
ATCAATTGTTATAAAAGTATATCAGCACTTAATTTTTCTTTTAGATATGCTCTCTTCCAGGTTTTCTGTCTACCTCCACAGTCTGCTCCAGGACAACTGATTACTACCATCCCTGTGCTCATTAGAAGACTGGCCGGAATAAGTCGCTGTTCTACACTAACAAGAAACCTTTATGGAACTCTCACCTGCGGAAATAAACACCTTCAGCACCTACCTTTGGGCCCTCCTCTGGCTGGTTCTGCACCCTTCCATCACCTTACCCCCACAATGCTCCCAACCAGCAGGAAGTAGCCAGAAAGAGTAACTACACCCCTCCCCATAAAACAGAAAAGGTGGGAATGAAAGGTGAAGGAAGCAACCAGAGGGGCGGCTCCCAAAACGGCGCTGACACACAGGACAACAAAGGCATTCGGTCAGGCCTCTGCAGGCACAATTCCCCTCATGCCAATTTCAAACCTCCCGTGCCCAGTCAATTTCAAACCTTCCCAGGCATGTCAATTTCAAACCTTCCCGGGCGCGTCAATTTCAAACTTGCAAGCCTCCAATCAGTAGCCAGCCTTGTTATGTGTCCAATAGGACCATAACATGGCATTGGCCCCACCCTACTCCCATGCAGCTCCTCCAACAGAAGCATAGTACGGCCCCTTCCAGCCCCTGTTGGGCTGATAAATACAGCCCTCTCCCCGCAACTCTCTCTCTTGCTTTCTCTTTCTTTCTCTCTCTCGGTCTCTGTTCCTCTCTCTCGGTCTCTCTTTCTGTCACTCTCTCCCTCTCTGCAGCTCTCTCCCCGCCACTCTCCTACTTCCTCTCTCTCTCCACAGACCCTTTCCCTTTTCCCTTGTAACAGCCACTTTAATAAATCTCTTGGTCCTGACCAGGTGTGGAGTCATTATTGGCACCAAACTTCTTACAGTGAGAGTGCAAACTAGTACAGCCTCTTTGGAAAACAGTGTGGCGATTCCTAGAAGGTCTAAAAATCGACTTTCCATAGACTCTGCAATCCCACTACTGGGAATATACCTGGAAGAACTCAAATCACTCTATAAAAAAGATACTTGCACACGTACATTTATCACAGCATTGTTCACAGCAGCAAGAACATGGAACCAACTGTACTGCCCAGCAAAAGAGGACTGGATAAAAAATGTGGTACTTATACATGATGGACTATTACGCAGCCATAAAGAAAAACAAAATCAGCCGGGCTCGGTGGCTCAGCCTGTAATCCCGTGCCTTTGGGAGGCTGAGGTGAGTGGATTGCCTGAGCCTGCGGGTTTGAGACCTGCCTGGGCAACTTGACAAGACCTCATCTCTACAATAAACCAAAATGAGCTGGACGTGGTAGCACGCCTGAGTTCCAGCTACTCGGAAGGCTGTGGCAGAAGGATCGCCAGAGCCCAGCAGGTCAAGGCTGTGGTGGCCGGGAGCGACCACTGCACTCCAGTCTGGGTGACAGAGTGACTCCAACTCAAAAAAAAAAAAAAAAAAAGAAAAAGAAAAACAAAATCATGAACTTTACAGCATCCAAGATGGACTTAGAGTCTATAATACTGAGTGGTCTTTGACAGAAACAAATAACTGAGTATCACATGTTTCTCACTTATAAGCGGACCTTGAACAACTATCATAATACTATAAGAAAAGGATTGGCAGGAGCAGGAAACTGCTGGGGGCAAGGGAGCAGGATTGGTAGTAGTGGTAATCTGCCTGGGGAAGGGGGGCATACCTCATCAACAAGGGTACCTGCATAATGAACATTTGTATACCTAAACCTGAATTGTACCTCACATCTTTAAAATAAAAATACTAAAAGCTGGTTTTTTTTTTTTTAAATGCATTGGTTGCTAGAAAGAAATTTTATGCTGCCTTGCAGCCTGGCTTCTTTTAATGAATCCAGAATGGCAGCATAACTTATACATAATTGGAGGGTCAAGTGAAAATTTTACAATTATGTTAAGGTGGGCATTAGAGTGAATTCTAAAGAAAAGCTTCTCCCTTCTAAATTCACAAGTATGGCAACATAATTACATATCTATTTGTTAATTACCTCTGCTTAATATGGAATCTCTATAAACAGATGGCAACTTATTAAAGCTTACTATCATATTTTTAAAAATATGCATTTTGTGCTGTGAAATACAGACCTTGTGATATCCTTAAAATAATCACCTAAAAAGTGTCTTAAAGTATCACTCCATAATTGACACCTGCATTCCAATAACAGCAGAATCTTGAAGATTTTCAGTAATTAGAAAAAAGTTGTTCCTAACATATATATGGAATTACAGTATGGACTTAACAATCACTCTTTGGTGCATAACCTACACTGAGATGAATTATAATAGGTTCTGTGATTAAGGGAAAGAAAACAAAATAGCTGGCTTATCTAGTCAGTTGACACTTAGACAATCATACAGTTGCCAGGCATGGTGCTGAGTATTTCAGACAAAATGGTGACCGTGAGAGAACCTCAAATATGATCAATCTGAGTTTAGTTAGATCCCAGCACTTACTAGTTTAATGAATGAATGAGTTAAAAAAAAATCTAATTTTGACTCGTGTCTGCATCACTAAAATGCTAGACTAATTTTGTCATCATCATCATTTATCTGTCTTTTTGCAGCTACAGATAAATAGTATTTATCTCTCTGGATGTATATGATGATTATAGATAATAATGCTGTATACACAGTTTTTAAACGTGCTTTGAAAATGTATTTACGCTCTAAAAACTATCTTTTTCATTGCTGTTTCTTGAAGTATTATAAAATTTACTAATAAATCAACTTTTTGAAATCTATCCAACAGTAACGTACTTAATAAATATTCATTCTATTCTTAACTTATTGTCATGCAAGCTTCTTGATTGTTTTATTTTTAGTAATCATGTGACCTATAGTATCTGAATATGTAGAGTTAAAATTGTGAGAAAAGATAAATGGAAATTTAAATAGTCTACATAAATAGAACGTAAATTATATCTTTTATTGACATTTATTAGTTTATTTGTCAATAGAGACAATAAGATGATAGCATCTTTATTTAGTCATTTATATCCAAATTTTTGCTACAAAGAGTTCAGTGTAGAATGAACAACATAATATTTAAAAATCATTAGGCTATTAGGGTCTGGTATAAAGGATGTGCAACAAATGCAGGATTACCTTTATAATCTAGCTATTTTCCAGTTTCTATGTTATTCTTCTTTGTACAGATGAAATTTACGGAGTACATTTGTAGACTTAGTTCCATCTTAGAACACATTTTAACATTGGCAACTGAAAAATTAGGGAAATTTGATTTATCATGATGTTGCTTACTACTGTGCAATTTTGTTAGTTCTCTGATTTGGATTTTGTGCAGTAGTTTGGATAACTCATTTTCCGCTTACTCCCACGTGTCTGTGAGTTTGCTTTGGTAACTTGCCTCTTGTATTATTATGACTAAGATAATGGCTCTGCTTTGCTCTTAACCCCCTTTCTAGTAAATTTACCTGTTCTCAAAACTTTAGATGGTAATAAACAGAATATGAGCTTTTCCTCAGCTGCTTTCTCATTTGAATCACTTCGGAATCTGTTATCCTATCCAGAATATACTACAGCAGATCTCTATTAAATCCCCACCATTTTCTGCAAACGGACTTCTATGTGGCCTATTTTTATTTACTATCATTCCAGATTCTGTATGACAACTAGACCTAACTATGTACAATAATGTCACAAACTTATTTTAAATGCGAGCAACAAACTAGCTCTTGGTATTTCTTCTCATGCAAAATTTTGTTTCTCGTCTGACTGATATCTCTTTCTCTGGTTCTCTGAAATCCTTCCTGTATATGATTTTATTATTTTGATATTTTCTTATGATATTTCCAGAATTTGAATGTTATTGACTTTGATTTGTCTGCTTTTATTGGCCACCTCAGGCAGGAAAGTATAAATTTAGGACTTTAAAAACACAACTCCCTAAAAGTAACCTGTTGACTAGCACCCTGGCCTGGTCAAAAACAATTTATGTTTGAAGGATCAGACATTTAACAGAATGTTCTTTTTCTCATTTTTATCTTCTTCATTTTGCTTCATCAGTCCACATCTGACTTAGGTGGCTCAATACATCTAAACTACCAATTTGTTGAGATAAAGTTGTTTATTCTATTATTTTGTTATCCGTTTAATGACCATAAAATTATTAGTCATGATAATACTTTCATTGTTTTGATACTGAAAATTTTTTTTCGATTGTTTGGTTATTCTATATAGATTTTATAAGTTTGACTGATCTTTCAAAGACCCAGCTTTAGATTTCATTGATTTTTTTCTATTATTTTGTTTTTAATTTCATTGATTTTTTGCTTCAATATTTATTTCTTTCCTTCTGCTTTCTTTAGACTTAAATTATTCTTTTACTAGTTGCCAAAGGTAAAAGCTTAATTTGTTGATTTTAGAAATTTTTTAATGATATGTACATTTAATGATGTAAACTTCAGTCTCAGCAATACTGTCATTAGATTCCACAAATATGAATACTTATATTAATTTTATGTAGTTAAAGTATTTTAAATCTTCCTTGGACGTCTTCTTTAACAAATGTGTCAGCTAAGATTTTATTGTTCATTTTTCAAATATTTGATGATTTTCTAGTTATCTTTCTAGTATTTTTTTCTAGTTTGATTACATTGTGATCTAAAAATCTATTTTGTATAATCCCTATTCTTTTAAATTTAGGTTGGATTTTATATTTTAGAATATGAGTTAATTTGGTGAATATTCCATGTGACTTCAAAAAGAATGTGTCTTTTTCTGCTTGTTGGTTTTAGTATTACTTATAAGTCAAGTAGATCAAGTTCACTGACAGTGCTGCTCGGGTGAACTATATATTTATTGACTTTCTGCCTGCTTGATTTGTCAATTACTGAAAGAGGAATATTGAAGTCCTTAACTTTCATAGTGGATTTACCTGTTTCTTCTTTTAGTACTATCAGTCTTTATTTCAATCTTTTTGATGCTGTCTTGTTAGGTGCATACAAGTTGAAAATTTTTTTTTGAGGATTAATATATTTATCCTTATGTCATTTCCCTCTTTGTCTCTGATAATATTCCTTGAACTGAAGTCAGCTTTGCCTTAAATTAATATAGCTACATTTGTTTTCTTTTGATTAATATCATTATAGTATATATTTTTCATCCATTTATATATATCCATTTACCTGGTTCTTATTTAAAGTGGATTTTTTTTGTAGACAATATAATTAACTTTTATTATTATTCTTTCTGACATTATCTCTTTTTTTTACTTGGTGTATTTACTCCATTCCCATTTAAAAGTGGATATTTATATAAATGGATTACACTATGCCACAATTAAAGTGGTTTTCCATAGATTTCCACTATCTTCTGCCGCAATCCTTATCCTGTCTTCTCTATATTTTGTTATTTTATTCTACCATGCCATTTGTCTGCCAGTGATGTCCTTCTAAAAAAATAATGATTGGCCTACTGTGTCCAAGTACTAGTCTAAGTAGTTTAAGACTACCTTCAAATAACAGTCTATCTATTGCTTTGTGTATATTGTGTGTACATTATAACAGTTATATTTCAGACAAGTTTAAATAAGAACAATAAATATTTTATTTTGCCTTTATTCCTTCTTTAATGCTTTTCCCTTGTTTATGAAGATTTATGTTTCTGATCTAAATCTCCTTCTCTTGGCTGAATAATTTATTTCTAGTGGACACCTGCATTCCTTTACTTATGGCTCCCTTCCTCTATCTTTATTGTCAGCAAAGGTGAAGCTCTCTGATTCTCCTTCCATAGCCACATCGTATTCTCTAACACACTATTGCAGGAAAATGTTCTCTGCTTTAAATGGATAATCCAGGATACTCTCTCCATCTTCAGCTTTTTAACCTTGATTACACATTCAAAGTTTCTTTTGTCATGTAAGGTAACATATTCACATGTTCCAGAGACTGTGGACATCTTTGAGTGCCATTGCTGCAATATTTTATACAGAAATGAAGATAAGGACATCGTGAAATTGAAGCGATAACTTCTTGTTGCCTAAAAGTTTTATCACAGAAACAAATCAATATTCCTTAGAGGATGCACAAAGAAAAGAAAAAATATTTTCACTGAATGTAAAATGATGTTTATTCAGGTAACTTAGAGAACATTTACACATGCATACAAAAATGGAAAGTGTTCTACAATTAATTTCTATACTAATTGAGTTTAAATACAGATGTCTTTAGAGTTTTAAATACATTTTATTGCAGTCAGTAATAATTAGTCATATATTTAATGTAATAAGTATTATAATAGTAAGTGTATAGAGCAGAATTCTGGAAGACACATATTAACCAAGGAATTAAAGTCTACAATACTAGGAAATGGAACAAGCTCACATTTTGTGCCTCCTGATATAATGTATTAGAAACGAAACTTTCTTTAGGGATGAAAAAGTACAAGTCTACTATTCGATTAAAAACATTTCAAAGGTTGTTAGTGAAAGTGCTAATGATTAGCAAATAAATTAAAAAGTATGCTTTACTATAGTTTTAATAATAAAAAGTAATGAGTGGGATTAAAATGGAAGTATAGTAAATGAAATAGTCTAAATTCCAGAGATCCTTCTGATAATTATTAGATATTCAAGACATATACATTTGTTCACTAAATGGAATGGAGGTATGATGAGGTGATAAATGATTATCTGATGAAATAATTGATTCAAAATGTATAGATTAAATACAAATTATATTTGGTAAGAGAATTGTTAACCTGACTGATTATTTATATTCAACATTTTGAGAGCAAAAACTCTTCATACATTTTTTAAAAAGAGGTTGTGTGCATCCGTTTTCATTTAAAAAAATATAATAGATCATTGATTTACCCTTACAGCTTATATAAAAATTTTATAACCATTTGACATACATTTACAAAGTTAGACACAGAATGTTGAATTGCATTTCTTTTTTTCCGAGTTGGAGTCTCACTCTGTCGCCCAGACTGGAGTTCACTGGCCGCTCCGGCCACCGCAGCCTCGACCTGCTGGGCTCCGGCGATCCTTCCGCCTCAGCCTTCCCAGTAGCCAGAACTACAGGCGCGCACTACCACGCCCGGCTGATTTTTTGATTTATTGTAGAGATGAGGTCTCGCTGCCCAGGTGGGTCTCGAACCCGCGGGCTCAGGCAATCCACTCACCTCAGCCTCCCAAAGGTGCGGGATTACAGGTTGAGTCACCGAGCCCGGCTGAATTGCATTTCTTAAATGTGGCTGGGCTCACTGGCTCAGCCTGTAATTCCAGCACTGTGGGAGGCAAAAGCAATTGGATTGCCTGAGCCCGCGAGTTCAGAGACCAGCCCGGGCAACTTGGCAAGACAGTGTCTCTATAAATAAACCAAAAATTAGCCGAGTACTTCCAGCTACTTGGAAGGCTGAGGCGGAAGGACCGCCGGTGCCCAGCAGGCCGAGGCTGGGGTGGCCGTGAGTGTGCCACTGCACTCCAGCCTGGGTGACAGAGTGAGACTCCAACTAGAAAAAAAAATAAATAAAATAAAAACTTTCCTAAATGTGGCAATGTGAGATAACAATAATCTTTAAAATACCCTTAACTTTCTTTAAACTAAATAGTATAAAGGCAGGGTTGGTTGGTCAATTTCTAAAGCTAGGATTTCTGTGATCAGTAGGTAAAATATGATGGTCTCATTCTCATTATTATCTCAATAAGACTACCATCCATTGTCACAGGATTAATCAGAAAAACCTAAGGTATGTGGGCTATCGACCATGTTAATTTACAGAGAGATTTCAGAATCAAGTAGAGTATAGCATGGGAAATAAAACTGAGAATCATCATGGATAAAGCCTATAAGAAAGAAAATGAAAATGACATGAGTCTTTACAAAGAGTGCTGGTAGCCGGGCTCGGTGGCTCAGCCTGTAATCCCCCACTTTGGGAGGCTGAGGTGAGTGGATTGCCTGAGCCCGCGGGTTCGAGACCCGCCTGGGCAGCGAGACCCCATCTCTACAATAAATCAAAAAATCACCCAGGCATGGTAGCGCACCCCTGTAGTTCCGGCTACTCGGAAGGCTGAGGCGGAAGGATCGCCGGAGCCCAGCAGGTCGAGGCGGCGGTGGTCGGGAGCGACCACAGCACTCCAGTCTGGGTGACACAGTGAGACTCCAACTCAAAACAAACAAACAAACAACAACAACAGCAACAAAAGAGTGCTGGTAAGTGCATATAACAATTTTTTTGTATGTATGTGTGTGTTTCATATGTTCCTAGTCCTCGTATTATGAATTTAAATGGAATAATGGAAATGCTAAAAATCTACCTTATTTATTATTCTGAGACAGAAGAAAAAATTAATAAAAGAATATTTTAACAGCTCATTTAGGGTTACAGCAGGAGTTTAATATGTGAGCCTTTAGAGAGAATCCCTTTCTCTGAGTCTCTCAGAGAATTTAGAAAATCCCTTTCTCTCTGTCTCTCAGTTTCTCTCACACAAATGCACACATGTAAAAGGATATTGCAGATGATACATTTGTCTGATTGAGAGAAATCAAAAGCAATAATCCAAATACAGACAAAAATATCATTTTCTTTTGATCTGCTTATATTAGGAGTAGTTAAATATGCTGAATTATTGACAAATTATAAAGACATAATATATATGCATATGTGTCTATATATTCATTTCATATTATACATCATTTGTGATTTTTCTGAGATAATTTTTCCACACACTGACACAAGCACACTACCATTTGCAACAAGATAACAGAAAGATTTTAAATATGTTTTATCTTCCTTTTAGCCATAGTCATTTAAAAAATATTACTGGCAGCCGGGCTCGGTGGCTCAGCCTGTAATCCCCCACTTTGGGAGGCTGAGGTGAGTAGATTGCCTGAGCCTGTGGGTTCGAGACCCGCCTGGGCAGTGAGACCTCATCTCTACAATAAATCAAAAAATTAGCCAGGTGTGGTAGCGTGCGCCTGTAGTTCCAGCTGCTTGGAAGGCTGAGACAGAAGGATCGCCGGAACCCAGCAGGTCGAGGCTGCGGTGACTGGGAGCAGCTACCGCACTCCAGTCTGGGTGACAGAATAAGACTCCCACTGGAAAAAAAAAAAAAAAAATTACTGGCTTTTAAAATCCCAATCTTAAGACCACTACCCTTGATTCTTTCCTTAAGAAAGTAAAACTATTAGTTCAGTTATAATGCCATACAACTAATGAAATATGTATTGAAAGGCATCTTGTGCTTGCTATTATCACAATGCATTTTGAGGCAAACATTTTAATTATGTATTTTTTTATATCGTTTTTCCTATCTGGGTAATCCACGTATATCTATCTTTTTATTACTGTGCTTTCATTGATGCTAGTAAATGAAAGTGGTAAAATGACACAAAAGAATTCAGAGCACAAAGATAAGATTAACTTCCCTGATATTTTGTTCGAGGGTGATGGCAAATAATGGTGATCTATACAAGTGTTGACAAATAATGGTGAGCTATACAAACAAGACCTGTAGCACCCATGAAGAATGCTAGTTTAGGGAGGCAAGAGAGGCTTCTAGAAATAATTAATGAATTAGATATACACTTAAAAGCCAGATGATCTCGTTCAGTGTGAAGAGTCAGATCAAAACAGTGATTTGAGAGTGGCGTGGGAGTATTGGAGAGATGAAGGAGGAAGAAATGTGACAGAGGAAACAGAATGTATGAATTTTTGGAATTAGAAATAAACTTGATAAAGTCCATTAGTAAATAATATATATAGAGAGAGTGTGAAGTGTGAAAGAGTAATATGATAGGTCTAGATAAATCAATATCTCAGAATTTAAGATAAGAATGATGAAAAGCCATTAAATATTTTAAGATTGAAACAGTTGTTACCATATCAGAATTCACTGAACAAATTAAAAAGATATAAAGCAGTTTGTCATAAAAAATCATAAGAATCATTGTATGAAGAATGGATAGGACACAGAGAAAATGTGACTAGGAGAATCTGCAATTGTCCCCATGAGGATGATGTCAAAAAATTATGATGCAAGGCAAATGGAAATAGATACTGCATTAAATATTTCAGTTAGAATCAACGGGATCTGGTGTTGCTTAGAAAAGACTGGGTGAGGACAACCAGGAACCAAT
This sequence comes from Carlito syrichta, assembly GCF_000164805.1. Taxonomy (NCBI): domain Eukaryota; kingdom Metazoa; phylum Chordata; class Mammalia; order Primates; family Tarsiidae; genus Carlito; species Carlito syrichta. Next base: position 14,563 of record NW_007253916.1, read on the forward strand.
AACTAGATTTTTAACCCTCGCAATTGTGTGATTTGTTATACCAATGAATAATTCAAGGCTTGTTTGCATTTATTTCTTCATTAACACATAGTTATAAAGGGTCTATTATAAGTGAAGCATTGTGCCAATTATCAATGGAACTTGGAATTTATAAGTGGGGTAAAAACAAATCAATCACAAAAACTTTCAAAAGTAAAAGGTTGCTTTGAAAACAGTGAGGTGCGAAGGAGTGTGAGAGAATTCCTAGGGGCAGGAACATTTGGGTCAAGATCAGAGGACAAATTGGAGTTAAATTGGGACAGATTTTGCAGTAGAATTTGTAGAGGTTAAACCACTTGAGTCAGTACAAGAATCCATAGGTAGAGGGAACACATTCAAAGGATCTTGGTAGGGGTGTGAGGTAGAGCAATAAAGAGCTATGGAGGAATGATAGAAGAGATAATATAGAGAGAGACAGACGTCAAAAGAGATAAGGCCCAAAATATTAGAAGTCAACATTGGTAATAAACCAAATAGATGCCATCATTTTTATCATAGGAATACCCACTCAGTCACACATTCATAAACTTGAAAATGCATCTGTGATACTAATTATGCAATACTGTCTTATTTGTAATGTCAAGCACTAGACTCACGATAATTTTCATAATTTGCTTAATTTTCTTTACTGTGGAAATCCATTTTTATGGATTTTTAAAATGTAGATGCCCTCGAAATCACTCAATGCAAAAACAAAAGCTGCCACTGGCAAAATTGTGTATATTTGACTTCAGTATTTAGTCGATATGACATGTAGGTCAAAACATTTGTTTCTTTGTTAAAAGCCTCCATTACAGGATGATATGTATTATTCAATTTGTTATGCATGTGGAAGTTGTGTTATGTACAGAATTGTGTTGCTAAACAAAATCTGAATTACTTCAAACAACAAAAAATTGACCATTTTTATTTATGCATTGTTTGGTTTAGTTTATATAAGTGGTAAATTTTCTTTGAATATTTCATGCACTACTCAAGTGACTATTTGAGAAACTGAACATACTACTGTCTATAATGATTGAGGTAAAACTAGAGGATTATGATCCATATAAATATTAAAAACTTAATTTAAAATTATAATTTATTCTTAGTACTTTTGGAGATAACATAAAAAAGAGAAAATATTTATTTCTTGCTTTACTTCTTATAGTTTTAAAACACAAAATTAATAGTCTAAAGAAAAAAAGTACCCATACCATTAAGCATATTATTATAAAATTAGGAAAAAGTAATGTTATTATGCCATCGTATTGTTTTGTGATAGGAAATAATTGGGAATAGTTATATTTCTTAGCTTTAATTTATGGGCTATTTCAAGATAATTTTATGTCAGCTATTATTAATATCTTGAAATACAAAAATCCTATAAATTTTATTCTGAATGTTTACATTGTTTATTTTATATTAACAAATGTTCATAGAAAATGAGAATCTAATGATATCTAGAATCAAAATAAAAGATAGAAAGACAATGTAATACAGTGAATAAAAATATACTGTACAAAAACATTCTGTTCTGTCAGACACATTTTTTATATTACCTCTGCCAGCATTTCTAATACAATACATTGATACTATACTTTCCAAACTGTCTCACTTACTAGCTACATGTCCTTAAGAAGGTTTATTTTTCATTTATTAGGATTCATTCAGTTTTGTATAATACTATATTCAATTCTATTAATTGAAACAAATAAGAAAAATTGTTTTAGTTTGGATATCAAAAGACTCAGAATTACTACATTTAGATAAGCCTATGTCTGGAGGCTAAAAAAAGTTCACCAAGATCCTGCTTTCTCACTGTCTCAATTTATTAGTAAGTAAAAGAAAAGGAGAATAAAAATAAGGGAAAAAACTGGAAATCTGATGTTATACCCCCAGATCTTGGTAATTTAAAATAAATGTTTACTAAATGTTGTGCCTACAGGAGCATGCTATTTCTGCTTACAAGTCTTCTTCCACAAAGAATAGTTGCATTATTATGGCAGCTAGTATGGTACAGCTATAAAATTTTCAGCCAAGCACAAAAAATACAGACTCAAGAATAGACTAGTATTCTTTTTATTTTTTTTATTGTCCCTATAAGCAGCATTTACATTTATCTATGAAATATAAAATTTAAATATTTATAATATTTCAAGTACAGCACTAGAGTTATAGTTATTCCAAGTAACCTTTTGATCAGTGTTTTTTATTATCCATATTTTTATTAAGCTATTATAAATAGCATTCCCTAGTTGGTATATATAGTAAGCCAGAGATCTTTAAAGATCTGAACTCATTTAATGAGAAATACACATATTGCTAGACTATTGGCAAAGTGTGGAATCTCCATATAGTCAAATATATACTTTATTTCATATGACTTTTTTTTTTTTTTTTTTAGTCGGAGTCTCACTCTGTCGCCCAACCTGAAGTGCAGTAGCACACTCATGACCACAGCAGCCTCAGCATGCTGGGCTCAGGTAATCCTTCCACCTCAGCCTTCCAAGTAGCTGGATACATTGTTTTGACGTAATTCCATTTGTCTGTCTTAGCTTTGGTTGTCTGTACTTCTGGTGTCACATGTAAAAAGTCATTACCTAGATTAATGTCATACAGTTTTTTCCTTATGTTTTCTTCAAGTGTTTTGACAGTTTCAAGTATTGTGTTTCAGTCTATAATCCATTTTGAATTTTTATTATTTTTTTGAGTTGGAGTCTCACTCTGTCACCCAGGCTGGAGTGCAGTGGCGGGCTCACGACCACCACAGTCTTGACCTGTGGGCCTCAGGCAATCCTTCTGCTTCAACCTACCAAGTAGCTGGAACTACAGGCATGCATCACCATGCCTGGCTGATTTTTTAATTTATTGTAGAGACAAGGTCTCACCAAGTTACCCAAACTTGACTGGTCTCAAACCTCTGGTCTCAGGCAATCCTCTTGCCTGGGTTCCCAAAGTGCTGGGATTACAGGCTTGAGCCACCGCACCTGGCTGAATTGATTTTTCAAATATGTTATGAGATAATGGTTCAATTTTATTCTTGCATTTGGATAGCCTTTTTTTTTTTTTTTGCCAACACTATTTATTAAAGAGATTGTCCTTTTTTTATTGTACATTCTTGGCAACTTTGTCCAACATCAACTGGTCGTAGATGTGTTGTTTCTTGTCTGAGCTCTCTGTTCTGCTCTGTTGGTGGATGTGTTTATTTTCATTCAGTATCATGCTGTTTTAATTATTATTGCTTTGTAGTATAGTTTGAAATCCAGTAGTGTGGTGTCTCTAGCTTTGATCTTTTTGCTCATGGTTTCCTTGTGCTATTCACAATAGTTATGGAACCAACTTAGGTGTCATCAAGGGATGAATGGACAAAGAAAATGTGGTACATATACACAGTGAAATACTATTTAACCTGAAAAAAGGAAGAAATTCTGTTATTTACAAAAACAAGAATAAAACTAGAGAACACTATGCTAATTAAAAGAATAAAAACACAGAAAGACAAATACTACATGTTCTCAATTACATGTGAGATCTAAAACAACTGAACTCCTAGAAGCCGAGAGTAAAATAATGGTTACCAGAGACTGGAATTAGGAATGTTGGAAATGGGGAGATGATAGTCAAAAGGTTCAAAGAATCAATTAGAGGAAAAATAAGTTAGATTTTTTTTAATTTACCCTATCTTCATTATTAAGTTTATTTTTCTTTTATTGATATATGACATTTTGCATATTTATGGAATACCTGTTTGTTCTATGAATAGAATGTGTGATAATAAAGTCAGGGTATTTGGAGTATCCATCGCCTTGAATGTTTGTTATTTTTGTGTTGGTATCATTTCAAGAAATCTCTTCTAATTACTTTGAAATACACATGAAATGCCAGGCCGGATAGCTCGTGCCTGTAATCCTAGCACTTTGGGAGTTGGAGACGAGATAATTGCCTGAGTTCAGGGGTTCAAGACCAGCCTGTGCTACCTGGTGAGCCCTCGTTTCTACAATAAATTAAAAAAAGAAAGAAAGAAATTAGCCTCGCGGAGGGGCACACATTTGTTGTTCCAGCACACATTTGTTGGAAGGCTGAGGCAGAAAGATCATTTGAGCCCCACAGGTAGCATTCCAGTCTGCATTCCAGCCTGACAGGAAAGTGAGACTCCTACTAAAATAAAATGTAAAAAGTTAAAAAGGGAGAAATACACATAAAATTGTTGTTAACTATAGTCACCCTAATATGCTATCAAACATTAGAACTTATTTCTTTTATCTAACTAAATGTTTGCATCTATTCACCAACCTCTCTTAATTTTGTATTCCTACTCTCTTGCCCTCCCCAGACTCTGGTAACTATCATTCTGTTCTGTATCTCCATGGGATTAAGATTTTTAGTTCCCATATATGAGTGAGAACGTCGTATTTGTCTTTCTGTCTGCCTGAGGTATTTAATTTAACATAATAATCTCTAGTTGCATCAATTGCATACCATACCATAGTGAATATAGCTAGTTATTGAGTTCTGTACATTTCAATGTCAGTGGGAGTAAATTTCTAACATTCTAATCATGAAAAACTGTTAAACATTTGAGCTTATGAATATGTTAATTAGCTTAACTTAATCATTCCACATTGCATTAAAATTCACAACACCAATTTTTATGCCATAAATATATACAACTATAATTTGTTAATATATATATAAATGAAAAAATATTATATTAATAGTTTATTTCTCTTCTTCATGATAGATCAAATTGAATAGATGAAGATTTGAAACACAAAACAAATACCTTTTGAATAATATTCAGAATAGACATCAAAAATTGTACTTGCTGTTATTCTTCAAATTTCTCTATTTCCAATGTAAAACTACTGTTGAATTCAATATGCTAAATAGGAATACTTCCAAACACACACATACACCAAAAAAATAAATAAATAAATAAAAGTAAACCAAAAAAGCTTCAAATATCTGTTATAGAGGTCATATGATGATGTTTTCTGGACAATAACAGTAACAATAACAATAGGAAAATGTCAAAGTATTTGACAAGTATTTCCAGGTAGCAAAGACATGATGTAAGCAGTAAGCACACTGAAGTCTAAAATAGAACCAAAAGCCTTACAGCTGTAATTATGGTTTTGTAATTTGCTACCTGTGTAAAATATGTTTGTTTGAGCTTTGGTAAGACAATGTCTAACTTTCATTCAAATAGACCTAAGATCGTAAGTGAGATAATAGAAATATAAACCACATAAAAATAAAACTGTCCATTCTGATATCTATATATACCTTAACATGAAAAAAAAATTCAGAAAAATTAGTCCATTAGAATTCTGCAATGGCTTCTCAATGTAAATCGACACTTTAATACCATTTTAGCTTTCTTATCTCTAAAAACATTCTCTCAATTTATTGGTATGTAGGATAAAGGCATACAAGCACTGAAGAATTATTTAATCTTCCTAAGGTTAATAAAATTATAAATAAATACTACAAATTAGCAAAACAAACAAATAAAAAACCATTGAGGCAGTAAATGAGCATACAATGCCTGCCTGATGGGAAAATAAGTTGATATTTATAACAATTAACATAATAATAATTAACAATTGTTGAGAATTTACTATATGACAGTACTTTGCTAGACACTGCACATGCATTTCCTGGCAAAACTTTAAAAATATTATGAACTAGACACTATTTTCATCCTCGTTTTATGAACACTTAGAAAAATGGTGTAATAGCCAGTATCACCACATTTAATAAATTATAGGAACTATGCTATCTGACTAGATTTACTACACAACACATGTATGAATGAGAGTTTGCATGCATGATTGCAAAAATTGCTGGGACATGCTTTAATGTTTTTTAATACAGTGGGACAAAAGAGGAAAGATTTGCTCCGTTAACATATGCATCTACTCCACAAGGTTATATTCCACTTAGAATTACTTGCAATATAAAAATTGAGATGTTTGGACTTTGCTGTAAATTTAATAAGAATTCTTAATATATAAACTAAAACAATCTCTATAATATACTTAGTACTTATACCACAGGAGTACACAACTCTATGCATTTAACAAAGCAGCGATATTCCAAAAGGTGGTACCAAAACAAGCTATAATGGCTGCACAAAGGAACTTGTGACCAAAAGCTCCCACATAGTCAAAATGAAGATTATATAAATAATCAAAGATCTTGTTGTTTCAGTTAATCTAGGGTATCATGAATAGTGATTTTGTGTTTTTGACTCTCTCTTTCTCCCTCTTAATAAATCTCAACAATTTTTTGTCAGTTATTCTACAGATAACAGTATACATTCTAACTTGTCAAAGATTGATATCACTTAATGCTTTTATATGTTTCATAAAGAAATTGAAAATGGAAAAATATTAACATTATTCATGCCTTTGAATTTACATTACTCAAACATATACTTTAAAATTTTATAGTGTGATTTTATACAGTGAGATTTCAATTGCAATTTCAATTTGATTTCCAATAAGATTTACTCTTTTCAATGTTCCTCTTCCTCTAAACATCTCCAAGTTGCCATATTGATTTTTCTATTGCCTGGAAAAAAAAAAATCACTTTAATAATTTCAAAAATCAGCTCTTGTAGAGACACCTTCTCATATTTTATTGTTTAATAATGTCAATTCATCCCATTTTTTAAAGAACATTTTTACCTGATAAATAATGGTTGAAATTTAAAATGAGAAATATGCCATTTCATTGATTTCCAGCAACTTTTCTTTTGAGAAGTTTGAGAGAAAAGTAAATAGTGTATATGATTTCTCTTAATTTTTTTATCTTTAATTTCTACCAATTGTACTATAAGAGTCTGAATAGATGTGGTTTGATTTTTAATTTTGTTATTTGTCGTTATATGGTTTTATGACTTCATCAGTCCAGAAATATTCTTAGCTGTTATCTCTTCAGATATTCTGTCCCTTTCTCGTCTCCCTTTCAGGCAATCACAATGCTAGTTATAGTGCTACAGCTCTTCAAGAAGTTTACAAAGTGTGCATTATGAGTGATTTGGCCTTCCATATGATTCTAAACAAAAAAATTTTAATAGTATAATTCACAACTATGTGTTTTAATTAATTTTAAAAATTGATATTTTTCCATGAGTATATTTAAGAAAAAAATATCCCAAGCCCTCTAACAGTCATTTTTAAACCAACCTAATGTTAAAAAAATCATAAAAAATTATAACAAAAGAATAATAAAAATACAAAGTTAGTAATTGAAATAGCTGTTTTTTATACATTAAAATAACTCAGAAAATAAAAGGAACATGTGAATTGCATGAAAAATAAGTAATTAAAATTGCATATTTCACACTAATCTATATTTTAATAGTTGCATTTTTCCATGTTATTTTCTTGGGTCAATGTCTATACCCAAAATTTCTATCAAATGTAAATTTACATTTTTTAAAAATTTGATATGTTAGCTTTGTTTTTGAAAATAGAATAAAGGTAAGTAATTCGCAATTTTTAGTAATATGGTTTAGTACACTCAAGAAGCAAAACACTTTACTTGACAAAGCCCAAGCAAAAATGATGTATAATTTTTTTTTATTTAATGTTTAGAATTTTCTAAAATATAATGTAATTATTAAGAATTCATGGACCAGGCATGGTGGTTTATGCCTAATCCCAGCAATTTGGGAGACTGAGGTGAGAGAATTGCTTGAGCTCAGGAATTTGAGACCTGCCTACACAACATAGCAAGACCTCATTTCTACAAAAAATTTTTAAAAATTAGACATGGTGGCATATGCCTGTAGTTTCAGCTACTTAGGAGACAGAGGAGGAAGTATTGCTTGCACCCAGAAGTTTGAAACTGTAGTGTGCTATGGTCATACCACTGCACTCCAGTCTGGGCAACACAGTGAGGCTCCAACTCAAAAAAAAAAAAAAAAAAGAGAGAGAGAAGAAAAGAAAAACAATGGAAATGATTTATATCTAGAATTTGTTTTGAAAACATAAAAAGAAAGTTTTGCAAGAAATTAAGCTAAGCATTGTCAGTAGAGTTATAGCTGTTATTTTGATAACTTAATAATAATAGGACATGTATTAATCAAAATTTTTCATTTTGTATTTTACACATTTCGTTCAAAACTATTTTGAAAGAATCGACTGGAACTTTTTCTGACCACTTAGTATATATTTTTTGTAATCATGCATGAAATAATATAAAATATTTTCCATATATTAATATGGTCATTTAAATAGATTTAGTGGGCTAGTCACAGTGGCTTATGCCTACAATCCCAGCACTTTGGTAGGCCGAGGTGAGAGGATTGCCTGAGGCCACAGGTTCGAGACCAACCTGGGCAACTTGGCGTGATCTCATCTCTACAATAAATCAAAAATTAACTGGGCATGGTGGCGCCTGCCTGTAGTTTCAGCTACTTGAAAGGCTCAAGTAGGAGGATCACCTGAGCCCAGCAGTTCGAGGCTGCGGTGGCCAGGAGCATGCCACTGCCCCCCAACCTGGATGACAGAGTGAGACTCCAACTCAAAATAAATAAATAAATAAATAAATAAAGAAAGAAAGAAAGAAAGAAAGAAAGAAGTTTGGTAGCTGAATAGGTAATTCAGGAAAGCTACACAAGATAATACTGAGTCAGGGAATGAAGATAATTATTTTTCTTATTCCTACACTATTTTTCATAATTTATATAATTTGCAATACAATATAAATATTTGGCCAACACCATTCTCTATATGCCTAAGAATTTTCTCTAATTAAAGCAGAAGTGTTTAAGCTGCCATCGTAATTTTAGTATGTCCTGAGTTTTTTTCATGTAAATAGTTGCATCAAAACTTTTTTTCTTTTATTTTTGCTAAAGCAAATATCACTTTCACTAATATGTGAATAAACTACTTTAGTCTTTATTTACTCATTCTTTCATCCATTTGTTTTACAGACATCGGTCTTCCTCTAAGCTGAGAAACTATATATCACCTTGATTAACACTACATTGTTAGACATGCTAGGTTCAAATCCAATTTCTTCCACTTAACAGCTGTATGACATCAGGTCAGTTCTGTGTGGGTTTCTTTTTACTTGAAACAATGTCAGTAGAGCCGGGCTCGGTTGCTTAGCCTGTAATCCCGCGCCTTTGGGATTTGAGGTGAGTGGATTGCCTGAGCCCGCGGGTTCGAGACCCGCCTGGGCAGCGACTCCTCATCTCTACAATAAATCAAAAAAATTAGCCGGGCGTGGCAGTGCGCTCCTGTAGTTCCAGCTACTTGGAAGGCTGAGGCGGAAGGATCGCCGGAGCCCAGCAGGTCGAGGCTGCGGTGGCCGGGAGCGGCCACTGCACTCCAGTCTGGGCGACAGAGTGAGACTCCAACTTAAAAAAAAAATGTCAGTAATAATAACTTTACAACAAATCTGATGTTTCAAGTTAGGTATCAATAAGGTAAGATATGCAAAATAGTTGTAGCACTCCCTGACATTTAGGAGGCTCAAGATAAATATTTGTTGTTTTTTTGGTCTAAAAAAAAAATACTCAAACATGTACACAGAGTCAAAAATGATAGTAGCTTGATTAATAGGAAGTCTTTGAAAAAGAGTAGTCAGTTGCTGAATATATAATACAAATACTACTGTAGGCACTTTACAAGTTAGTGAAATATGTGTGGGCCTAGTAAGTTTCTAATAACTCAATGGCAAATATTTAATATAAAATAAGGAGGAAAATTATGTAAATAATTGACAATCCATGGACAATCTTTAATTTCTTTTTTTATAAAGTAAGTACATCACTGCCATGTAAAATTATTATAAGAAATGAATAAAGCTGGGCGCAGTGGCTCACGCCTATAATCCCAACACTTTAAGAGGCCGAGGTGAGAGGATTGCCTGAGCCCATGGGTTTGAGACCAGCCTGGACAACTTGGGGAGACCTCATCTCTACAATAAATCAAAAAATTAGCTGGGCATGATGGTGAGTGCCTGTAGTTCCAGCTACTTGGAAAGCTGAGGCAGAAGGGTCACCTGAGCACAGCAGGTCAAGGATGTGGTGCCTGTGATTGTGCCACTGCACTCCAGCCTGAGTGACAGAGTGAGATTCCAAATCAATAAAAAAAAAAAAAAATTCCAATGATAATATCCTACTCAGTGGGATATCAGAGATACTGACAATATGATCAGGAACAATGGAAGGGTGCCTAACATTTCCATTATTATTCAGTATTTTGGGGAATTATTTGATATCTTAAACAATATTCTGGAAGTATTAGCCAATGTTATAGACTAATTAATTGATTAATTACATAATGATATTTAAGTGTAAGCAGATTATAAGTACCATCTCTAAAATCTCCAGAGTTTCAATGACACACCTCTCTCAAGCAATAGCATAGTTTAATAAATTAACAGATTAATAAGTAACACAAATTCAATAGTCTTCACATACACTCACACACAGACACACACAAACTAGTTTGGGAGTATAATGAAAAATAAAAAGTCTTCTTACATCAGCAACAAGAAAACATGATACTTTGGTTCAAACTTAACAAGAGATGTGAAATACCTGTATGAGAAAATATTTAAAACATTTCTGAAAAATACTTAAGTAAAATTGAAAAAAATGGGAAAAAAATTCATTATTAAATAGAGTAATTCAATATCAAGGTGTCAGCTTTCTATGTGTTAACAGTGCTTTTAATAATATAAGTAGGGAGTAGAATGATGGTGTCTTAATCCATGTTGCATAACTATAACAGAATATTTCAGACTGAGTAATTTATAAAACAAAAATAAAAAAGCAGAAGTGTAATTGATTCACAGTTCTGAAGGCCGAAAGTCCAAGATGATGGTACATTCTATCTTATGCCGCTTCAATTCATGGCAGAGCATGAAAAGAGAAGTGGACAAATGCAAAGAGACACATCAGAAGGACGGGGCAATATAATTTATTCATGAAGGTCACATCCCCGTGACCCAAACACCTTCCATTAGGCTCCACCTTCCCACACTACTATACCAGGAATCACACTTAACATGAGTTTTGGCAAAGGCAAATGCGCCCAAACCTTAGTAGATGGTTACCAGAGACTGGGGGTGGGGTAGTTAATGGTAAGATATTGACCAAAGGGTGCAAAGTTTTGTCAGACAGAAGAAACACGTTTTTTAGCTCTATTTCACAGCATGGTGATTATAAGGAAAGTAATGTGTATTTCAAATGTACTGAGAGTAAATTTAAAGTGTTCTCACAACTGGGTATAGTGGCTGATGCCTGTAATACCAGCACTTTGGGAGGCCAAAGCAGAAAGATAGCTTGAGCCTAGAAGTTTGAAAACAACCTGGGCAACATAGTAAACCTCAACTCTTCAAAAAAACAAAAACAAAATCCAGGCATGGTTGTGTACACCTGTAGCCCCAGCCATTCAGGAGGCTGAAGAGGAAGAATCACCTGAGTCAAAGAGATCTAAGCTGCAGTGAGTTATGATCATGCCACTGCATTCCAGTCTGGGCAACTGAGTTAAACCCTAACTCAAAAACAAACAAACAAAATTTTCACCACACAAAAAAATAAGTGTACATAATGATGACTAAGTTAATTGTCTTGATTTAATTATTCTGCAATGTCCAAATATTGCATTATACCATAGAAATATATATACTTAGATTTTTGTCAGTTACAACAAATTACATGGAAAAAATAATAGTTAGAAAAATACTAAATAGAAAAAGATTACTAGTGGTGACTAACCTATTGCATGCAAATGCATAATGCAGATCCATAATTAAAACAATATGATATTTGGAAATGAACAGAAAAAAAGACCAATGGAATGGAGTAGAAATTGCATAAATACATAAATACATACATGCATAGATACACAGAAAATTGAGAAAAAATAGTATTTGAAAACTGGGGCATTAATGTACACTTTAATAAGTTGTTCTAAGACAACAGAATGGTCATTTGAAACAAAGAGAAAACTTTATATTTGAACTCAAGTATAAGAAAAACAAATAATAAAAGGATCAAAATCAAAATGTAAAAATTAAAACTATACAAGTAGTTGAAGAAAACATGGTTGAATTTCTTCTCTTTCAAACTGTGTTTCAAAATCCAAAATAAATTCAGTCATGAATATTAATATTTAAGGAAATACTAATACATGTGGTGATTTTTAATGTATGAAGCAATGATAAATTAATATCAAAGTTAATGAATAAAAATTATTTGCAACATATTTAAAAGATAGATGAACAAAATTTACATACATATAAAGAACTCTTAAACATTGAAGGACAAAGTACTATAACTCTGATGAGCAAATGGGAAAAATTAGGGCAGATAATTTACCAAAAATGATATAAAATAATCATTAAACCCATAAATACGTGTCAACCTTATTTAAAATTGGAGAAAGACAAAATTAACTGCACCAACATTCCACTTCAAACTTCCCTCACTGGCAAAATTTTTTTAAAAACTGACAAATAAATTTTTTAGTGACACTATGGAGAAATAGGCACTCATATGTTGATGGTGGGAATGCATACTGGTTAAAACAATTTGGAGTGAGATTTGTCAAAATTTAACAAAAATATTATATACACTTTTTGACTCAAAATTTTTTATGTAGGACGTTACTTTAAAGATATTTCTCCAAAATATGGAAATGTATGTAAATAAGATTATTACAGTGTTATTTTTATTGTAAAATACTGAAAGTACCCAATATAGCATAATGGCAAATAAGGTAGTGTACATATACACAGATGCATCTAATGGAGGTATAAAAAGAATGAGAAAAATCTTAGTAGGTTATTATTCTGCAGTGATTTCCAGTGTATTTTGTTAAGTGATAGAGTAAATATAGAATGCTGCATTTCATGTAAAAAGAAACAAAGAAAAAAGTTTTCTATATATTGATTCAATTGTGAAAATAAGAACATAGGAATGATAAGCTAGAAATACCAAGGTAGCATAGATACCTGTAGGGTTTGATAGCAACCATGGAATGGAAATACATGTACTCAGGAATGCGGTAGAATGGGTAAAGGGATAATGATAGTATTCAGAGTATAACTTCTTTGTATATTTCTGACTTTTAGAAACACGTTTCACATGCTGAAAACCTAAACAAACAAAATGAACTAACCAAGTTCCTCAAATATAATACCAACTAAAACAATGAACCTAACTTTATGAAAAATTTTTTTAAAAACATGAGAGTTGAGGATCAGAGAAAATAAAATAAATAATTTTGGATAACGATATTTGATGGCATATTTGAAGGCTAGAGACAAATTATTTTTATATAAATATTGTCCTCTAACTAGTAAGTTTGTAATCTATATTCTACAGGATATAGATTACTAATTCTGGAACAAATGTAGGTGTTTTGAGTTTTAGAAAAATAAGTGATTATATTTTGGGTAAAGAGATAGATTTAACATTGTCTAAGAAAATACAAATAAGTAAAGGAGACAGGCTAGAATTAATCCCATGTTATTGGAAAGAAATTAAAGCAGTCAACATGTACATTTTGCTTTATATGCATGTGTGTGTGTGTGTGTGTGTGTGTGTGTGTGTGTGTGTGTGTGTGTGTTCTGTTCACTGAGGGAATCTAAAGGTGATAATAAGCCAGGACTGTTGAGTATGTCTAGCATTTAGTTCTTGATTTCTGAAAATAGTTCTTCAGTAAAAAGAACCAGGTCTAAATGTAGAAATGGCTAAATTCAGAAAAAGTAGAAGATTAAAAGTAAAATTAATTTTATTAGAAATTAAGGTAAATATAAATTTTAAAATAAATTAAAAAATATTGAGAACTATCAAATGGTCACCACCAATATGAATAGCCTCCCGATGGCTCAATCTAAGTATTTGAGCCACAAATTAAATAATGATAATAATGTATTATAGCCTACATAAAAAAATCTGAGTCCATATTGATATGAATAAATAATTAAACAGGAAAGAACATTTATATCTTAGAATAGAATCTCAGTGAATAAAGAAACGAATGATTAAAAAAATTATACTTTAGCAAATATTGTTTTTAGATTTGTTCCAAATAAGCATGATGAAAAACAAGATAGTTACATAGTTTAAGATATACCCTCAAATATATATAAATGACAAAGAGGAAAGAAAACTACTCTACAGTGGTAAGTTTGCCAGACACCATCTAAGTATATGTTTATATTTAGTATCTGTAGTATGAGAGATAACCATCATCAAATGTTTCCTAATATAATGCTTTGAAAAAACCAACACACTACTTCTATGGTATTCTTCCTAGAACTGCACAAACTAAATTTAATTCTGAGGAAATATCAGACGTACTCAAATTAAGAACATTCTACAAAACAATTGGGCAGTACTCTTCAAACTGTCATGATTATAAAAACCAACAAATGAATGAGAAATTGTTCCAGATTTAAGGAAGTTCAGGGAATATGACAACAAAAGGCAACATGTGATAAGTAATTGAGAAAAAATGTATACATTGAGCTACATAAAATTGACAAATTTTGCATCACTCCCCTCCTAGGATCATTGCAAACATTAAATAAAATCAAGTAGCTCGAAACCAAGAGGAAGAATAATCCTGGCCAACACTCACATATTTACTAAACACTTATTATTTGTCAGACTCTGTCATAGAGAGAAAGAGAGGGAGAGAGGAGAGAGGAAATTAAATCCCATGAGCAAAGTCAACAACAAATTGGCAAAAATATTTTGATTGAACCAAACATAAACAGGACTAATCTTCCTAATATATAGAAAATTCTTATAAACCATTAAAGAAATAATTCAGCCCATTGGGGGTGGGGAATATATGAATGCCACTTATAAAAGAAGGAACACAAATCTATCTTACACATTTGGAAATATGCTCACCATTGCTAATAATAAAAAACTCAAGCCAATTTTGCATTGAAATAGAATGTTTGCTAACCAAATTGGCAAAAATTCAAAAGATTTATAGCTATCAATAAGCATATGAAGAAAAAATATTTTATATAGATGAATATAAGTTGTAACAACACACACAAACATATGTAAAATTTGAGCAAATCATTCTACTTCTAACATTTGATTCATTTATTTTTACCTATATCATTTTAAGCTTTTGTTCAAGCCAAGGTATAACAACCTTCATTTAGAATTTGGTAATTAAAGTTCTGTTGTAACGGACTAAAGATATATTTACACAGTTTAAAATGATATGTGTACATGTTTATTTTGGAACAGTTAATTTTCCATTAATAAAATAAAACTAAATAAATTACGTCCTACCATTTTCAGAATATGACATAAGGTAAAAAGGAATAAGGAGACCATATAAATACTGAAATGAAAA
Source organism: Carlito syrichta (assembly GCF_000164805.1). Taxonomy (NCBI): domain Eukaryota; kingdom Metazoa; phylum Chordata; class Mammalia; order Primates; family Tarsiidae; genus Carlito; species Carlito syrichta. The sequence continues at coordinate 29,943 of NW_007253916.1, forward strand.
GATCCCAATCTGGTTAAGTGAACAAATCAGAATGCACAGTGGTCTTTAGAGCATATTTCCATTTATTTAAAAACAAGCATAAACAAAAAAATGCATATTTATTTGTGTCCAATGTCATACTTTTGAAATGTCTATGAAAAAGCCAAAATAAAACAATGATGATGCATTCTCTAGGAGAGGGTAGATGAGAAATTAGTGACCATGAACCAGATTGTAAGGAAGTCTTTTCACTGTATAATTTCTTTGATCATTCTATCCTGTAATACATTATCTATTCAAATAATTAAAATTATAATCAAAGTAGGAACAATCTTATACTATAATAAAATTAATAGTCTCTCTTGTTAATTTTATGCTATATTTTTTTTTCTAAAAAAGAGACTATAGACCTTCAAATATCTTTAATGGTAACTTACAGAAGATATGAAAGTCAAGTGTGTATTTAGTTCATATTCTTAATTAATAGAGCTAAATGAGTATTTTTATACATGCTGTCTCATTTTCCTCAGAGATCTACATTTATATTACTTTATTTTCATTTTGATTCCTCTGTTTTAGACCATGGAACATTTGTAGCAATGGGGCTAATAGGGAATGAAAAGTTAGAGTTGACCACTGGCCTTCTCATCCTAACTCAAGTCATTCCTGAGTTTTGACAATATCATATAAATACCATACTTAAATATAAATTATCATTTTAGTCTTCTTAATTGCTCTAATGTGGGTTAATATGGCTTTATTAAGTACTGGTAAAAAATTAAGTAAAATTATGTTTAAAAAACATAAAAAGAGGTCACTGACATGGAAGTTGCAGACTATAATTCTGGTTCACAGAGAACTGTGATCTCTCCATACCACAAGATATACAGTGTAGATGATAAACTTTGTGAGTACTATTATGCTAATAGTTACTGCCAAAGAGTTCAGCATTTGACCTGGACTTGTTCATGAATAAATATAATATTGTACTGAAGCTTCTTGAAAGCTAGTATTTAATCTCTGTACCTTGAACAGTATCATTCATTAGGAACTTTTTGCAAATGTTAATAATTCACTTGACTAAAACAGAAATCTCACTTGAAATTCAATGAACACAAATTACTCTAATTGCTTAATAAGCAGAATTATTAAGAAATATCAGAAAAAATTAATTAGATAAATGTCAAGTATATAAAAAGTTAAGACATTAGTTTCATTAAACATAATTTTTTTCCTATCGGTTCAAATTAAATGTAGAATATGGGTCATGCTATTTATCCATATTTCCTTGCATATACTTACATTAATAGAGTTTCTTTAACCCCTTAGTTGACTTTAAATAATCTATCACCTTAACACACATTATTAAAAACACTTGGCTAGGTGCAGTGACTCAGTCTGTGTAATCCCAGCACTTTGGGAGGTCCAGGTGGGAGGATACCCTGAGCCTGGAGGTTCGAGACCAGCCTGGGCAACTTGATGAGACCTCATCTCTACAGTAAGTCACAACAACTAGTTGGGCATGGTGGCATGCATCTGTAGTTCCAGCTACTTGGAAGGCTGAGGTGGAAGCATTGCCTAAGTCCAGCAGATCGAGGCTGTGGTGACTGTGAAAGTGCCACTGCACTCAAGCCTGGGCAACAAGAATGAGACTCCAACTCAAAAAACAAACAAACAAAAAACACTTAGTTTCAAGAAAAATCGTATTAATACAATATAATATAATGATTCATCCTAGGCAAAGACTGAAAATATTATGAAATGTTAAAACTGATCATCAAATTCAACACAGCAATTTCTCTGCTGTGAAAACTCAATCTGAGAGACAGTAAGTGACTTAGCAAAACCCAAATAATTCTAAATGGTACACATTCTAACAAAAGCAGGTGAAGACTTAACGATTTTGGTATTAAGACCTTTTTGCTCTATTTTGAAAAGTTCAATAATGGTATCTTGGTGGATTATTAGTATATAATTAGTAATAATTAATGAAAATGCCAGTTTAGTTTTGACTTTGCTGCTGAACACAGAAATAAATTTCAGTAAGGTCCAACATTGTTGGGGGGAAATACCATGTCCCTCACTTTCTTAATAGGGCAACTAGCAATCCACCAAGATTCCAAAGCAGTGGCAAATAAATTGGTTACTTATTTAGAGGTACATGCAAGAACAGTGACAAGTTGTAAGACTTGTATTTCTGTATATGAATAAACTCATGGTGATAGAGATACAATATATGGAATTTTGTTTCACATTAATGATCACCATATTAAAAATAATTTTTGACCTAAAATAATCTTATTGTTTTCCATCATTATATTAATGTGGTGTTTTATGTTAACTATTTACTTATTTCTAACCACCCTTGCATTATTGGATTAAATCTAGCCTCGCTGCTACAGAAAAGGCTCAAAATAACTGTGTTGAAAGATAGCCCGTTCCTTGTAGTTCAGCCAAACTGTTCTCATGGAACCTCAGTGCATATACAATGGCTTTTTATATAAAGTGAATAGAATGGCAGAGATGAACATTGTGCATGAGCTCAAAAACATGAAGTCTGTCTCACCCATAATTATCCAACCATAGCCTGTTTTGAGGGCATAATTTGCTAGCAAATACCAATGCAGATATTTCAGTAAAACCCCATTTTGTGAAGAAGATCATCTGGGCACCTGAAGAGGAGTCAATGGGCTGGTAGTGAATCATCCTTCCTAATAATTACACCAATTATGGATAAACATTTTCCCTCTCTGCCTTAAATGTCTGGAAGCAAGCAATCACACATTCGAACTTACAGAACACCTGAACAACTACTAAAGTATTCTTCAAAAATGTTTCAGACCATTTTATAGCAAAGGACATATCAAAATAGATTGATAATGGTAAGTTGTATTGGTCATACACAAGAATATTTATTCTGAAGCAGACAATCTGAATGTATTATGAAACATTGGTGGATTGGTAAACACAGCTAATGTTGTCCCACATAGGACAACATTTCTTCAGTATGGGGTGCTGACCCTCCAGAAATGTGATATATGTAATAAACCAAGAACTGATATATTATGCTATGCCTCCAATAGCTAAGATGCAGAGGTCTGAGGACCAATAGGTAGAAGTAGTGAGACCTCCTTTTCAACTTCAGTCTAAACTATCCACTTTGGACTGTGTACATCCCATACCTGCAAACTCATACTTTGTGACACCTTGGAGACACACAATGAAATACATTAATGGTCCCATTGAATTTAAGCTCTGAATATGACATGACCACTTTGGATTTCTCATGATAGCAAGCCAGTCTGCAAAGAGAAAAGTTACTGGTTTGTGGTTATTAAAATGCATTGCACTGTGGTATTTGAACCTGATTATTTTAAAGATTTATTTGGGCAAGGAGGCTTTTCATAGACTTCTTAGGGTTTTGAGTTATAGGATCATATCATTTACAAAGAGGAATAACTTGACTTCTCCTTTTCTTATTTGAATACTCCTGATTTCCTTCTGTTGCCTTGTTGCTCTGACTAGGATTTCCAACACTATGTTGAACAGAAGGGATGGCAGTGGGCATCCTAGTCTAGTTCTCGTTCTCAGGGGCAATACTTCAAATTTCAGTTCATTGAGCAAAATATTGAGTCATAGATGGCTCTTACTGTTTTGAGGAATGTTTCTTCTGGATGCTCAAGAGTTTTTATTAAGAAGAGATGCTGTATTTTGTCAAATGCTTTTTCTGCATCTAATAATATAATCATGTGGCTCTCTGTTTTACATCTGTCGATATGCTGAATTATGTTTATGGTCTTGTGAATGTTGAACCAGCCCTGCATTCTAGGAATGAAACCCACTTGATCATGGTGAATGGTCCATAAGATGTGTTGTCAGATCCAACACATCTATGATTTGCTAGAATCATGTTGAGAGATTTTGCATCTATGTTCATCAAGGTGATTGACCTGTAATTCTCTTTTCTTTTTGGGTCTTCACCAGGTTGGCTTCATAAAGTGAGCTGGGGAAAATTCCTTCTTTCTCAGTTGCCTGGAATATGTTCAGTAAGAATGTTTTCAACTCCTTCTTGTATGTCTTATAGAATTCAGCTGGGAAGCCATCAGGACTGGGTTTGTTGTTGTTGTTGCTGTTGCTGTTGTTGTTATTGTTGTTGTTGATAAGTAGATTTCCTGTGCCTGAGTCAATTTCCTTAATTGTTATCGGTCTGTTTAAAGTGTCAATTTCTTCTTGTTTCAGATTTAGGAAGCTATATGATGTCAAAAAGTGCTGTATTTCCTTTAGGTTTTCTAGTTTATTTGCATACAGTTGTTCACAGTAATCTCTGATAATCTAGAATTTTTTCAGGGTCACTTGTGTTTTCATCTTTTGTATTTCTAATTGTGTTTATCTCTCCTTTTTTAAAAAAAAATCAATCTTGCCAGGTGACTGTCAATCTTATTTATTCCTGCAAAAAACCAGCTTTAGGTCTTGTTGATCCTTTTTATGATATTGTTGTCTTGTAAGTCCTACAACTCTGATTTTATCTTCATGATCTGGATTCTTCTGTTGAGGTTAGAATTTAGGTATCTTGTCTTTCCAGCTTCCTTAGGTTGGATGTTAGGCTGTTTAATTGTGATCTTTTTGTTTTCTTGATGTGTGTATGTAATTATATGAATTTTCCCCTTAACACTGCTTTCATGGCATCCTAGAGATTTGGATAAGATGTCTTTGTTTTCATTTGTTTTCAGGAATGTTTTTATTTCTGTCTTAATTACTATGTTGACCCAGAAGTCATTAGTTGTTTAGAGCTCATGTCTTTTTGTGTTTTGGAGGGATCTTGTTAATGGCAATATTTATTTTTATATCTCTGTGATCTAAGAAGATGCATGGTATTATTTTAATCTTTTGACATTTTCTCAGGCCCAAGAATGTGATCTTTCTTGAAGTATGTTTCATGTGCTAATGAGTAGAAAATATATGCTATACTTGTTGAGTGAAGTGCTTGGTAGATGTCTATTAAGTCCATTGGATCAAGTGTTGAGTTGAGGTTCCAGATCTCCTTGTAGGATTTTTGCCTCAATGACCTATCTAAAACTGTTAGTGAGGGTATTTAGGTCTCCTATTATGATTGTGTGGGAGTCAATGTCCTCTTTTAATTTGCTTATTAGTTGTCTTATAAAACCTGGTACTCCTGGGTTGTGTGTATGTATGTTTAGGATGGATATTTCTTGCTGGTAGATTGAACCTTTTATCATTATGTCATGTCCTTCCATGTCTTTTTTTAATTTTTGATGGCTTGAAGATTACTTTATTGAATATTAGACTAGCTATACCTGTTTTCTTCTGTTTTCCATTCATCTGAATGGCTGTTATCGAGCCTGAAATCTGTGTGCGCCTTTTGCAGTGAGATGAGTTTCCTAGAGGCAGCAAACTGTTGGATCTGTTTTTAATCATTTGCCATTCTATATCACTTCAGTTGTGCATTTAGTCTATGCATGTTCAAATTGATTATTGATATGTGAAAATTTATCCCGATCATAGAACTCTTATAGGGTTGCTTTGTTTCCTTTTAACTGTTGTATTTATATATTTTTGTGTTTTCATTCTTGTGGGTGCTTAGCATGCTCTGTTAACTCTGTCTTTCCCAGTATTTTTGTGGTGTGTATGGTTGTTCTTTCCTCCTCCTCCTCCTCCTCCTCCTCCTC
>NW_007253916.1:35628-65381 GCF_000164805.1 Carlito syrichta
CAGCTTCTTCTTCTTCTTCTTCTTCTTCTTCTTCTTCTTCTTCTTCTTCTTCTTCTTCTTCTTCTTCTTCTCTATGTATAACACTTTTTCAAGTGTCTCCTGTAAGGTCTGTTCTGGAGGTGGCAAATTCTCTCATGGATTGGATATCTGGGAAGGATTTTAATTCTCCATAACTGATGAAGTTTAACTTGGCTGAGTAGAAAATTCTTTGTTGGAATTGCTTATCTTTAATAACATTAAAAATTAGATTCCCATCTCTTCTGGCTTGTAGTGTTTCTTCAGGTTAGTTTGGATCGATTATGATGTGTTTTCCCTGATAGGTAGTCTGGCCTTTGTTTCTTGCTGCCTTTGGGATTCTTTCTTTCATGCTTACTTTTTTGGAGTCATATTCCTATGTGTCTTGATCATGAGCTTTTCATGTAGTATCTTGCAGGGGTTCTCTGAATCTCTTGCACTTGGGTGGTTGTCTCTCTAGAAAGATGAGAGAAATTCTCTTGCATGACCTCATGGAGTCTTTTTTTCCATGGTGTTTTCATTTTCCTTTTCTGCTCTGGGAATACCAATCAGGCATAGATTTATTTTTTTGATTAAATCACACAGCTCTCAAAGGCTATGTTCCTTCTTCTTGAGTTCCCCCCGCCCTGTGTTTTTGACAGACTATGTTAACTCCAGATTTTGGTCTTTAAGGTCTTCTTTCCCCTGCTTGGTTGATCCTGTTTCTAATACCTGTTATTTTGTTATGATTTTGAGTATGGAACTCTGTATTTCCATTATTTCAGAGTAGACTTAATTGAAGTTGATCAATTTTGTTTTTACTTCCTGTACAATTTATTTGAGATTGATTTCATGTTTCTCTTGGTTTCTATTGATTTGTGTCATTAATTCTCTGATTTATGTGGTTTTCAACTAAGGTAGGACATTCTGGGGGCTTTAGATTGTACTCTGGTTGTTGCTTTTTCATGCTCTCTCTCTTTAAAATTCTGAGAGTTGCTTGTTTTTCGGTCTTTCCTCATTTGTGTGATAACTCCTTTACTCAGTGAGAGAGGGAGGAGCTCCACCCTGTGACAGGGCCTTGTTACTGTAGCTTTTTTCTCTGCTGCTAAACTAGTTGGACCAGATTCTCTGTTCCTTCTGGCTTGAGGGAGGGGGTGTGGGGCGGGAGTTAATTGACCCAATGTTTCCCAGAATGCTCACCCCCCCATGTGATCTCAGCTCCTATACATGCCTAGTTCACTGTGAGAGGTTGGGATGCCCAAATTCCCACACCTGCCCTTTTGTTCTCTGTTCATGGAGACCTGCACCCCCACACACACACACACACACACTGGCTACAGGGAGTGTCATCCTTCCAAACATTTTCAGGGTGCCTCCTTTAATCAGTGGCTGGATCCCCACTCACTGTCCTGCCCTGCATGAGAGGCATGGCTCTGTTGCTCCACCAGATGCCAGTAGTGGGCATGTCAGTCAGATTCACCCTGTAGGAGGACCTTCCCCATATGGGCAACACTCCTCATGCTATCTAGGCTATGGTGTCCACCACTGCTTCCCAATCAGGTTTCTCCCATGTGAAACTGATGTTTCACACACTATTGGGAGGGGGTGAAATGATTCAAAGTGTCTCAAAATCACTTACCACTCTCCTTCTTTGAACAGATCTTCCTTTTCTGTGAGCACCTGGTGTAGACTGGTTGCTGCAGGGTGGTGGATAGGGAACATGGAATTTTTTTGCCTGCCATGGCTTTCTGGAGTCTGTGCACTCAGAGAGATCTGCACTGGGTTCACAGTGATTAATCCATCCAAAAGTGCTCTGAGTAACTCCATCTAACAATGACATTATCCCAACTCGCTCTTGTAGGTGAGAATGATTCTGATCTCCTGCTCCACAATGGCCACCTTGAGTCCTCCCTCAACTTTGTTGAACTTTTTAAACAAATCATCATCATCATCACATCATTGTCATCATCTTGACTATCATCTGCTGTAATCCAAGGACTTAATTATAATCAATAGTTATGATAAAGGTTAGATGTAGGCACCAGACTAGGTTCCTTACTTAGAAATGACTCTGGCCTCAGTTATGTCAATCATAAAATGTGGAGTGTGATAAACTTAAAATCAGTATGGATAGCTGTAATACATGAAGGGATGCCCTGTAATCATCAAGTAACAAAACAAGTAGTATCTAAGTAAAATGGATGCTATAAATTGTGGCCATTTCCTTTAAGACATGGTTTTGTATTATGGCACGCCATAGACCCCCTCAATAAATACAACCTTTCCTCATTATTTGTGAATTTTATATTTCTATATTTACCTACTCACCAAAATTAATGTATGAACCTCATATCTCTCTTTCATTTTTTTAAGTTGACAGATAAAATAGTATGCATTTATCATGTGCAACTTAATGTTTTGAAGTGTATGGAAGGACTCAAAAACAAAACAAAAACTTGGATTGTCTTTTGGATGGCAGGCCCCTTGTGGTAAACTCAGAGTTTGTTTCTTGAGATCAAAGGGTCAACCAAAGATTTTATTTGGAAGTTTGGAGAAGACTGTGTTACGATTTGCAGAAGAAATGTCCCAAGTTGTGGCAAAGAGGTGACTAGTTCTTTCACAACAACATTCCTGTCCAAACCATGATGAGTGCTCTTGCTGAAAATCGCATGACCTCCCTGCACCACCCTCTCTGTTCACTTGATCTTGTCCTGAGCAACTCTTTTCTTGTTTCTCCAGATGACAAAAGCCCTCAAAGGGAAATGTTTTGCCAATGTAGAAGAGGTAAGACAGCAAACAAACAAAAAACAGCAGAAGCACTAAAAGGCATCAAAATTGATGAGTTCAAAAACTGTTTGGAATAGTGGGAAAAGTATCTCAATAGGTATATTGTATCAAATGAAGAGTGGGAAGACTAGAAAATTACTTATTAATTTAAAAAAATGGAACATACCAGAATAGCTTTTTCTCTTCCTTAGACATTTTTATATTTTTTACTATTTATACCAAGAATAGACATGCTACAATACTAAAAACAGAAAACAAAAAACAAAATCTGACATACTGAGGATTGTACAGCAAAGTGATGAAGAAATGTGTTTCAGAAATGTTTTTGTGCCTCAAATTAGTCAACTTTGGACTTTATCTTTTTTTTTTTTCTACAAACAGTGCAGAGTTTTATTGTATGTAGAACATTTAAAATAATTTTTAAAATAAATTCTTAATCAAAGAATTTCACATCATGATTTATTCCACTGTTTATCAAAGTCAGATTCCTCTAAAGCTGAGGTCAAAATTTATCTTCAGAAGATATCTTCAAGATAGCCCTTTTAAAGTAGGATTGATGTTTATTCCACAATTGTTCTATAAGTTCACAATTATTTTATTTTGGCTTCTTTTATCTCAACTTCAATATGGGTATACTGATGAAAACTTCAAAATGCCACTACCACAGTTCATGATAGTTTCATGTATGTTATTAGCCTTTAAAACCTTCCAGTGTGACGAGATGTGGATGTGGACAGTGATGACAATCCTGGCCTTGTGGAAGCATACGGAATTGTTTTTGTCTATCTTCATTTTTAGACTTCTAGAGTGGATGATGTACTTGCTTCTCAATTAGACATCCTCTAAACATGAATGAGTTCAAGTCATAATCATTCCTACAGAAAGTACCAATTAAAATTTAGAAAGAATACCTCAAGTATTTCCAATTGTTATAAAAACTAAAACCTAATAATTTTAACATCCAGACTTATACTCATACCCAGCTCTGTCAGATGGACTTAACCTGTTTTCATAGCACTTGTTATTTAATGACTATTTGATTGGTAAGCTTTTAAGTTGGTTTCAGGTAATTTTTAATCTTTAAAATCCTCACAGACAGCCGGGCTCGGTGGCTCAGCCTGTAATCCGCACCTTTGGGAGGCTGAGGTGAGTGCACTGCCAGAGCCCGCGGGTTCGAGACCTACCTGGGCAACTTGACGAGACCTCATCTCTACAATAAATCAAAAAATTAACCGGGCATGGTAGTGCGCGCCTGTAGTTCCAGCTACTTGGAAGACTGAGGCAGAAGGATCGCCGGAGCCCAGCAGGTCGAGACTGTGGTGGCCGGGAGCGGCCACTGCACTCCAGTCTGGGTGATGGAGTGAGACTCCAACTCAAAAAAAAAAAAAAAAAAACTTCATAGATGTAACAATGGGTGACTGAATGTGCCTACTGATGTGCTACTTAAATATCAATAGTTGAACAGTGGACAATTACCATATCCAAAATGCATTTGATCTGTATCTACACATGCATGCAAAATTGAAAAAAAAAAAGGACATTAATTACATATGAGTGTTGAGTAACTAAACTGGCATACAAAACATACAAATGTGCAAAAATAAAGAATTTAAATAAACATATTTGAAACTTCCTCAGTAAGTTACCTATACAATAAATGAATTGCTGAATAACAAGTAATAAGTTAATTTATTAAGAAATTATCCCAACCTATGAAATAAAATCGAGTAGACAATTATTTGCATCTTCTTATTTGGAAATACTTTAATTTGTAAGAATTATGCAAATTAATAAATTTTAAAAGGGCTGTTGATTTAATAATGGTAAATGTAGAGCATCCATATATTCTATATCAAAATCAAGATTTGTTCATTGTTTTATTTATTTATTTTTATTTATTTATTTTTTTGAGTTGGGGTCTCACTCTGTCACCCAGCCTGGAGTGCAGTGGCATGCTCACAGTCACTGCAGCCTTGACCGGCTGGGCTCAGGTGATCCTTCTGCTCCAGGTTTCCAAGTAGCTGGAACTACAGGTGTGTGCCACCATGCTTGGCTAACTTTTTTATTTATTGTAGAGACAAGGTCTCACCAAGTTGCCCAGGCTGGTCTTGAACACCTGGACCCAGGTAATCTTTTCACCTCAGCCTCTCAAAGTGCTGGGATTATCGGCTTGAGCCACTGCACACAGCCTGTTCATTGTTTTATTTATCTATTTAATATACATGTGCTCCATTCTCAGTGTCTAATACATGTCCTTCTTAGGTGTAAGAAAAACAAATGTGAATTTGCACATTTAAAAAACTTGAATTAAGATGAACTGTCAATTCTTGAATGTGTTGTGAGTAGAGTGTAAAATCACAAAATATAAAGCTTAATATGTAAATCAAACCCCTAAATTAACAATATAAAAAGGAAAATGAAGGAAGGGCAGGAAAGAAGGACATCTTTCAGTGAACTTAATTTTTATATTCACTTTCTGGACATATTTGCCTTAGAAACTGGCATGTATTATTTCCTCAGTATTTTCTAGTTGTTTATTTTATAAACTCTGACTTTCTTTTAATTTAAATATTTGTTTCTATTTTAAAAGTACATAAAATTTTCTCCTACTTTTAAATTTTGATTATATTTGTATAAGAAAAATTAATATTTATGACTCAGATCATATGCTTTTTATGAGGACCATTTTGATGGTAAAAACATTTGGTACACTATATAATGTATTCTGCAGTAATATTTCTTAATTAGTTAATTGACTTCTGTGACCTCTAGTCTTAATTTGCATGCCTTTTGAATCTGATTCATAAATATTTTATCAACTCCATTAACATTTAAGACTTTTTGCAATTATGGCTTTTAATGGCTAATCTCTTTCTTTGGATAGGATTTTTTTGTAATTTTTTTAAAGTTCATGTAAGTAAAGAGATGGACTGCTAGTTGATATCCTTAAAATTTAATTTAGAATATTAAATGGTATAACTTTGATTCTCTTGATTTTCTTATTTTTCTAGTTCTATGATGTTACTTTTAACAGTCAAAGAGGTTATAATTCATTGAAAAATGCAGAAAAATTTACATATCACACACACACATACACACATACTCTTTGCAACATTCTGTCACGGATAACTCTATACAACATTCCACCCCAGGTCATTTTCCCAATTTTATAATTTTAATTTTGAATGGATTTCTTCTTAGAGAAAAATTATTATTCCCATCTGGTTTAACATCTCAGTCTTCTCATACAGCCCCATATGACCAAGATTTCAATGCCTATATTGTTGTGTACTTCCTAAACTAACAGAATTCTCCCCTCCCCACTCCTTCCTACAGCTCTGTGTAACACCATATTTATGATTAGCACGATTTCTCATGCTTAAATCTTCATTATAATGTCCCTTCAACTTTTGCCTTATTTTTAACCAGGTCATCCATGACAACACATAGAGATTTTTCAAGCAGAGAATACTTTCTCCCATTACCCACACCTGAGATTTGATAAATAAAACCATCTTGCTCTCCTTTGCTACATTTAAAACATTAGATTTGCTTCCTAGTTCACAAGATTGAATTCCATTAAAGAGCACTCCACACAATTTCCACTATGCTAAATATTGAATATTACCCTTCCTCCCCACCTTCAGTTACTGATTTTCAATTGTATCCTCTCACTTATTGGAGACCTTACTATTTGGATTCATGTCTTTGACCACGTTTTCTTGTAATGTCTTTTACCATGGTGTCTATTGTCATCATTATAGATGATTCACCCAACAGATATATTTGTCAAATTCTTTGCTCCAGTCACAAAGCTTCTTCTTCAATTCCTTTTCATCATGCCACTTCTTTGATCATATCTTAAACATTTTATTATTGATTCCAAATTGTATATAATATGTGGTTTTCAACAAATCCACTCTCTTTGTTCATCACTTTCTAGCTTTCCTGCTCATTTGCTCTAATTTTATTTAACCACATAGGAATTTTAATTCACTGATTCCACCACCATTGTATTTTCTTAGGCAACAGCAAACTATCTTTTGTTCAAATTAGATTCCACACAATTTGGCATAACAATGCCCTATGATCAATATTTTAAAAAAAGTCATCTATTTTATGATAGCTTTTCCTATCAGATACAAATGGGAAAAAAGCCACAAACATTATAATTCATCAGAAGAAAACCAACCAAAAACCAAAACATATTTACCAAAATAGCACAATATTACTGTAGAAAAACCTCCCAAGATTGATTTACTTTTCCAAAGAATTATGACCTCAAGTCTCCAGTGTGCACTTGGCTCTTGCCAACAATTTCACTTTACCTTCCTTGAAAATTATAGCACCATACCAGAATTTACTATTGTATAATTATATATTAATTTATATTACCCATAATACATTACTCTTCAACTAATAAATATTTGCAAATGATAGATGTACAAAATACTGTACTTAAATTGCCAATTTCCAACTTTATTCACAATTTTTCATTTTCTTTTTAAAATTTATAACTTTTAGTTTTGTAGCGATCTCGCTATGTTGTCCAGGCTGGTCTCAACCTCCTGGCCTCCAGAGAATCTCCCACCTTCACCTCCCAAAAATGCTAGGATTGCAGGGTGAGTCATCATACCCAGGCTTTCATTTACATTTAATTTACAGTTAATTTATACATTTCTTCAAGTGTTATTTTCTCTTAATTTTCTTCTGTGAAATGGATGAGTAGCTTCTGCCTTACAAAAATACAGTTCATTCTTTATTCTGGAACTGGATTGTCTTCTATCTTCTCAAGTATTAATTTCTTTAGTAACACTTTTAAATTCATTTTTAAATGTCTCATCTAAACAATTAGATAATTTATATTCCTAGGCAAGTTATCTCATTTTTTATCAATAAAAACCTGTTCTTGGTCTTATCCCCAACTCCCACTCCACTCAGTTTTCTGTGTTTTTCACAGAAAATATTATCAAACAATTTTTCTACAGTTTTGTTTTCCACTTTCTCACCTCCAGATCACCTTTTCTTTCTATTTCATTCTAGTTTCTGTCTTCCTCATCTAAAACAGTTGTTCTTAAAATTTCTAATGAGAATGGACTTTTTGGTAAATTAGTTGAAAATTCTTTGCTTTAAAGTTGTTTTTTAATAGCTTTATTGGAGTATAATTAATATAAAAAGAACTGCACATATTTAACGTGTACAATTTGAGAGTTTTCACATATGCAGACATCTCTCATAGCATCATCACAATCAAGGCAATAAGCATACCCAATACCTCCCCATGTTTTTTGTATCCCTTTTGTTGTTGTTTGTGTGTGAACATGAAATCTTCCATCTTAACAAATAATATGGAAATACCAATGCCATATTATTAGCTATAAACATTTAATTATTTAAACACTTTGCCTTTGCTTCCCAGATATTATAATCTCTGGCTTTTCTTTAGTTCCCATTTGCTTCTTAATTGGCCTCATGTCTTGTCATGCTTTTTTCCTCCTAGCTTGTACAATTCTGGAATAACCTTAAGCCATGTTCTGGGCTCTTGTTCTACCTACATTTTTCTTTGAGTGATAACAAGTTAACATGTGAACCCAAAACTTTAACATTTGGATACCCACACAGTTATGCATCTGCATAAATACACATATGCAAACATACACTGCATAAATACACATATGCAAACACACATTGTATAAATACACATATGCAAATGCACATATACATGCACAAACACACACACACAGACCACTTCCCTAAGATCCAAGCTAACTTAACCTACTCTCTACTTGACATTAGTAGTTGTAAGTTTCATGTTTTTTGAGTATTATTTCATATTTAAATTATGATATTTCCATTTTCTGAAGACAACAGTGGCACCTCATTAAATGTCAAGTGCTTTGAGAGTCACTTAGTTTAAGACCTGCTTAACTGTCAAGCTCTCAGTTACTTCTGCTTTTGGCTGCTGCTAACTTCCTTTATTTTATTTTGAGTACAGTGGTACGCTTCACTTTGTTCACTATAGGAAAGCTTCATTTTCTTCAGACACACCCGGTCTCTCTTTTCTTTGAGTAGTTGCACCTCTTATTTTATTTTATTTTTTAGATTGAAAAGATTCTCCCCAAACACTTTTTAACCTACATATTTTAGTTGAAATATTTGCTCTACTGAAAATCTTTCACTGATAATTTTAACTAAAGTTATTTCTTCATTCTACTTACCTCCTGTGTAACATTTATTGCTATGCTTATTTAAATTATTCATTTATTTTTAAGTAGTTTATTGCCTATTTCTATCCTTAGAACATACATTCGATAGGCATATCTCCTATAAGACTGATTTGTAAGCTAAAAAGAGATAATCTTCACATCATTTTATTTTCATTACTAAACTACCATTTGTATTTTATACACACCTACGATTCCGCATTCTTTGGCTAAGCTGCTCCAAACTTTTTGTTTTGAGTCCTAGCCTGAAGTTATCTCTGAGTCTCTGATACTTCTCTTCAATGACTAAGTGGAATTTCTGCGTGCATTTGGGCATACATTCAGCAATAAGCGTGTTCACATTATTGCCAACTATATTATCATGCATTTCAAATATAATTTTCTTCTATTGACTTTGCCTCAGAATGAAATCAACACTTCACTTGATAACCAACATGTTATTCTCCTTTTTTTATTCGTTTGACTTTTTCAGATAGCCTATATAAATGAGATCATGTAGTACTAGTTCTTCTGTGCCTGGCTTATTTCACTTAGCATAAGGCCTCCAGGTTCATCCATGTTGTCCCAAATGACTGAAATTCCTTCTTTTTCTGAAGGCTGAACGGTGGTTATCAGGAATTGGGAGGGGGAAGATTGGGGATCTGTTGATCAAATAATACAAGATGTCAGATACGCAGGAGGGTAAGTTATGATCTAGTGTACAACATGATCATTATAGTTAATAACAAAGTATTGTATACTTGAAAATTGCTGAAAGTAGATTTTTAAATGTTCTCACCATAAAATGTAAGTATGTGAGGTAATGGATGTGTTAGTTAATTTCAGTCCTCCCCAATGTATACATATATCAAACATCATGTTGTATACCATAAATATACACAATGTTCATTTATCAATTTAAAAAATATAAATACAATAAAAATTATAGGAAAAATATCCACTTTTACTTGGCATCATTTAAACTTTTTATTCTTTCCCTGAACTAATGGAGTATCATATTTTGGTGATTATAATATCAAAATATTTGTCATTTTCTTATTTCAATTATGATTTCAGGAACTATGTGTATTATGCCAACATTTACTATCATTAAATGGGGTAATTATAAGCCGGACTCGGGGGCTCAGCCTGTAATCCCGCACCTTTGGGAGGCTGAGGTAAGTGGATTGCCTGAGCCCGCGGGTTTGAGGCCCGCCTGGGCAGCGAGACCTCATCTCTACAATAAATCAAAAAATCAACCGGGCGTGGTAGTGCATGCCTGTAGTTCCGGCTACTCAGAAGGCTGAGGCAGAAGTATCACCGGAGCCTGGCAGGTCGAGGCTGCGGTGGCCAGGAGCGGCCACTGCACTCCAGTCTGGGCGACAGAGTGAGACTCCAACTCAAAAAAAAAAAAAAAAATGGGGTAATTATAAAACCTTATAATTAGTCAGTTTTATTCCATTCTCCTAGTCACTTCTCCATAAATTATGCACATTTTGATCAAAATTATCTTTATGAGATAAAGATTTCATATTATAATTTTTACACTAATATTTTATAGTTTACTGATGAAAATAAAAACAATTAATTATAGTAATTACTCAAGTTTGACCAATCTATTCTTCCACTCTTAAGATCCTTCTACCCAGAATAGGGGATCATCACTTTGTAGAGCTAATTTTGAGTCCAGAAATCTTTTTTCTAATTATTATCTCAAATGACTTTTATAATTGTATAGTTTTGAAAACATCTGTTCTAGGCAAGATCGATTTCTGAAACCCTTTTTGAGGTCTCTACTTTGTTTCCTGAACCAGGAATAACCCAAGGACTGCTTTCTTAATTAATTCTGCATATTTTTCAAAAACTCTTGAAACAACTTGTTTAAAATGATTTTTAAATAAAGCTCTCACTTAAAGTCATCTTCTATATTCTCCATCTTTCCATTATCTGCTGTTTATATTTATATCTTAGAGCTTATAACTTTGCCAAATATTAAAGTTATCATTTATAGATTCATTATGCTTCTATATAAATGATTGTCTACATGGTGGGAGCCATGTTTTTTCATTGTCACCAAGAAAGGCAAATGTATGTCTTTATGCTGATTTTTTTCATTATCACTTTTATTTTATTTTACCCTTAATATTAGTTCAAAATGTATTCACTATATTTGAAGGGGACCATATGAAGGGGACCCAAAACAACATGGAATTTATTTATAAAAATTGTGTATTTATTCTTATATGTTTAAATTTGAGTCACTTTCATCACCTCCGTTTGATGCAATACACCTATCGAGATTCTTTTTTCCTTTGCTCAAAACAGTTTTGAACTCATCAATTTTGATAACTTTTAGTGTTTCTGTTGTTCTTTGTTTCAACTCTCCCACATTGGCAAAATGTTACCCTTTGAGGACTTTTTTCCTCAGGGAAACAAAGCAAAAAAAAAACAAAACAAAAAAACAGTTGCTCAGGATGAGACGATGTGAATAGGGAATGTGGGCCTTGAGAGTCATGCATGCTATTTTTTGGTCAAAATTACTGTACATTCGGTGCAGTGTGGGCAGGTGGACTTGCAAATCACACATCATGAAATGGGCAAAACATTGAATTGACACCCCCCCACACACAAAATGCACTGAAACCAAATGCAGTCTCTCACAACAGCACTAGTTGATACTCTGATGTCAATGGGTTTCAGAACACTACCTCCTGGGGGCATTTTGTATTACAAGGGGCTTGCCTTTCAAAAGATAATTCTGGTTTTGGGGGAGTCCCCTTTATATACAATGTTTTGACATTTTTTTATCTTTGTAACTCATATACAGGGTGCAACAAATACATTGAAATTCAGTAAAACCTTTAAGATCTGCTGATTAATATGTTTCTGTAGCATAATCACTACTTTTATTATTTTAACAATGTACTACATAAATTTACCAACTCAAGGGTAAATGCAAATACCCTATTTGCATTTGGGTATTTGAGATAAATAATCTTGCCAATTTCTTAGTATGTTTCTCTAGAAGTGCCAAGAGTTTTATAGTTTTAAATAACAGAGAACAACAACAACAAATCTAATGTCAGTAATGATACGAATTCCTTTTTATGCTCCATATAGTTATGGAATGAGAACATTAAATTTGGTAGTAGTTATACTATTGAAACATTAACAGAACATATAAATCAACAAAACTATTGCTTTGTAATGATACTACTTATCATTTCAAAGTAAATATTATTAACCATATTTAGCTACTGGGTTGTTATTATCTGATGCCATGCTATATTAGTAAAATGAAAAGCTATTTTCAATATGTAAATATTAAAGACATTGTATAGAAATTTGAAATATTTCAGAAATTAAATTAAGGATCATGTGATGATCTGCAATGACATATATTGTCTTGTAGGCCAGGAAAAAACTAACCATTTATTGTGTTCTTTCCACTTGCCAAACATTAATCTGCTAAAATCTTGTAACCAAAGCATCCAGCTTTACTTTCTTTACAAATTCACCCTAGGGATCAATATTTTTGTCTTCATTTATTAATACACATGAAGTTACATATACATAGCAGTTATTTCAGTACTTCTCGCTTTATTTATATGTTACTTCCAGAAATAGGATGAAAGTATTAGTATTTCAATTTCAAGAACTAAATATTATTGGTTATACATAATAGTTTGTAAGTAAAATAATAAGAGTAACTAAATAAAATATTAAAGTGCAATATTAATAATATCTTCAATGCTATTTTATTTTGCAACTAGATATTATTTTATACTACATTTACTTAGAAGTATATTTTAGTATTTATTAAGGATACAGCCATGAATAACAACAAATGCTTTCTAGCAATAATATTAATTGCAGTATACTCTGAGCACAACTTATTTTACCAACTTGGTGCCTGGGCAATTGGATTCAAACTTCAGAATCACTTTTGTCCCTTTATATCTTTATATTCAAATTCCCTTATTTTGCCGACCTAGCCAAATACTTGAAATCTTGCCACTTCTCCCATCTGTTTTTTCTACTTAATTTCTTCTTCCACTGCCCTATTTCAACTCTGAACTAGGTCTTCCTTGAATTTCTTTGCAAAATATTTTGGAATATTAATGGAATATATATATATATTTATATATATATAAATTCCTTGAATTTCTTTGCAAAATATTTTGGAATATATATATTCCAAAATATTTTGGAATATTAATGGAATATATATAAATATATATATATATTTAACTTGAGTTCTGATCATGGAAATCAGTTGCACTGAACAGTCACTAACTCCTGCTTATTTCATGAATACAGGACAAGTGTTGATCTGAAGTGCATGGCCTCTCTTAACTCCAAACTACTCTTACAGAAATATCTGTAATGTTCTGTGTTCCATTCTGATTATTTTTTTGCTTTTTTGCGGGGGTCCAGCCCCGGAAGGGTCGTGGGCTTTCCTGAAGGAGAGACAGACAGGTGAAAGACAAAAATATTACACTCGGACACCTGCTTCCTGAACAGATGACAATTTAATGTTAGTTAACACAGAGCTTTTATACCATTCGTAAAGGGGCAAGACAAAGAAAATTCCTTTATGTACATATGCTTTAAAAGTTACCACCATCTAGTGGTCTTAGCAACAAACAAGCCAAGAACCCCATAAACATTCAGACAATGAGTCTTATTCATAAAGCCAAATAGTTTTAGTCCAAAGTCCCGAATTACAGTCCTTGAACTGTCTCCAGAAAGTTTCCAAGTGCAAAGTTTTTCATGTAGCAGTAGTTCTCCTTCTGGGGCTTCAATGACCTTCAGAGCTTTGTAATTGCCTTTCTTGTCCAGGTGTCTTCGTTACTTTTCTCTTTTCCAGCAGTGTTGATTTCTAAAGAGAACTCAAAAGAAGCTTTTAGTGATGTTTCCCAGGCCCCCAAGGTTGCTTTCTGTCTTTAGTTAATTTATCATAAAAGTATCTAATTACTATATTATGAATTCAGTGAAAACCCACTCTATAAACGTTTACTTAAAATTTTAACTATAGAATTAAGGAAAAACCTTGATGATTAATCTTTATCCTAAGTCTGTGAAAACAGTATTATAAATCACCTACATAACTCCTAGATAAGTGTTAGAACTTATAATGAATTCATAATGAGCTTGCTATAAACTTGTGCTTCTATAAAACCTTATGTCTAAACACTAAACTGCATAATTCTAAATCAAATAAGGAGTGAATATACTAATATCATTTTTTATTCAAGCAATATCTAGTAACTTATAACCAAGTGAAAGAAAGCATTCTTGATGTGCTTCAGAGTTTAACCCTTGCATATGTCAGAAAAGGCCAAGCAGCATAGTGGGAAATGGAAAAATGAACCATGACATTCTCAGGTTAGCTGTGAGTACTTCGCATAAACATGCCATTTTTTTCTTCCACAACTGCACAGAATTCTTCGGTGGTACCAAACAGCAAAGGTGGAAGACAGAAGTGCCTCAGCTTCCCGGGCTTGCCCTGCGGCCCAGGGTCTTTGGCCCACCCAGACCCTGTCAATCAGGTGGACCTCCAAGGCTGGCTCCCAACACTTTTTGTTCATTTCTATTAATAACTTTCAAAATTTTAGACTCAATTCAAAGCTTAGTTTAAATGACTTTTCTTCCTGTAAAATATTACTGGTTGTCTTGCAGAGGACAGATCGATTTATTAAATATTTATAATCTCCTTTCTACTGATAATATTCTATACTATTTGATTGCCACCTCTTTTATGTATTCTACATAATTGAACAAATATTAGGGGATATTGGACTCAGGTTGCTTCCAATTAGTCTTTGCATTCTGTAGAAAATGTGGTTCAATTCCTTGGGTTAAAAAAAGTCAAAATAAAATACAAATAATCACTCTTCTAGACCAACTCAATTAGGCATTATATTTCTTTCAATTTTTTTTTTCTGGATAAGAGAATTAAAATTAAAAATGGTTGATTTCCTTGGCTCCCATCATCAAATATTTGATTTTTATTTTATCCTTTGTGACATTAAAAGGGCAAAAAGGGTATTATAAATTTTAATCCTTTTCTCTTTCTTCTGTATTTGCAAACAATAACTTTGTTTTGTAAATGCATATTCTTACAGCAAAATAAAAAACAAATAAATGAAAATATTTTTGTTTGACTAAATGCATTATTGTAATTGAGTCTTATTCCCTCCTACAGTTGGTGTTAGTAGGCCTTTAATTTCCAAATCAGCAAGACTTTGTTATGCTGATTTCTGCATACCAATTCTCCTTTCTTTCCTACTTTGTTTATACAATATTTTCTGCTTTGTAGTCTGACTTTTGACCTCATCTACTTTAAACCAGTATGATTATTCTTTGGAATAAAAGTTTATACACTGAGAATAGCAAGGTTCTGTATTCTCTGATGTCATTTATTAAAATTCAATCCTTAAAGTACAGGGTAAATTATCCTCCCCTTCCCATCTCCCAGAAAAATACATAAACTATGATTGTTACACATGCTAATATCTCTATTAAAAAAAAAAAAAACACGCAAACTGTAACATCTAAGAGTTGTGTCTCTATTGGTTTTCTAAGAAGGAGAGATATTAAATGCCTAGTTTCTTATGAAAATCAAGATGTTATTTCTGTAGCTGTGAAGTAACGTATTATATAGGCCTTCATGAATTTAGAGGTAACTGGAATGTTTTCTAATCTGTTTCTTGGAATACTCTGCCCCCTTTCCCACAAGCCTTATCTTGTAAAGTTGCTTTCTTTCTCTGGGTTCCAAATATTGACTCTCTAATGTACAGCTGGGGTTTAAAAAAATGAAATTACCTTTTAAACACAGTGCCACTTCCCTGAAGTACTTGACCTAGGTAGAATTCAAGTAGTCATATCAGTATCTGAATTTCATACAAATCAGATTTTCAGATTACAGTGGACTGTGCAAAGGAAAAAATACTTTTTACTCTTAAGTAATCTTTATTTCCTGGCCAGTCATTACAAGGCCAAATACTAAGATTCATGTCATTGACTGGGCAATTATTCTTAGTTGGTTACTGACCTTAGTCACCAGGTGATTGTATTATTAATTTAGCTCACATTCAGTCACGAAGTCTCCCTTCTAGTCAACAATTAAATCACACCTACTTATTTTATTTAGGGTTCATTATTTAAAATAAATTATCTGATATTCTGCTACATAAAAATTGGCCTCTTGTTCTCTTTGTAATTTATATATTTTATTATGGATATAGTTTTTCTTGGCAATTTGCACAATCCTCTTAAGTTTGATATATTTAAACCTATTTTTTTGTATTTTGGCATATTATTAAATCTTTCTATAATTAACTCAAACCTCTCAAAGCATGATAATTCATTGTATAGTACAATTCAACTTTCTAGCATAAAAAATATGGTAATCATAACATTTACTATAAATCATTTATATTCTACCAGAAATGTATGATAATATTACTTGCATAGTATCATCAAGAAACACATTAATAAGAAGTTTTTATTTAGCTGAATAGCAAATTCAATAAATCAATCATCTGTAATTTTTGTTTTAAAAAATAACTTTTGTTCAATACAAAGGGGAAAAACAAATAGAGGTTAGATCACCTGAGATGCTGTCTCATTTAATTTTGAAATTATTTTTAAAAACACTCCTACATGTCCAATTTAGTTTATATTAAATTTGTGTATTTCTTTACTCAGTGCTTAGGTAATCCTTGTCATAATGACTGCAATAAAAATAATGAGCCTTATACTACATATTTACTTAAAATTAATTTCTTGAGATGCGTCCTTTTTATATTGATTTTAATAAAATGATATTTTTTTCCTGATGGAAGTTTTTAAGTCTTTATTTTTTTGATTAACTTTAAAAACTTTAGATCTCTCTATAGCTTGACTTTTATTTAAACTGATTTCAACACTCGGTATAAGGCTCACTAACATCAATATTTCAAATATGAATAAAAGTGATTTCTGTTGGAATTGCATAGTATGTTGGAATCATAGACAATAAAATCAATAATTATAATAGTATCTTTTATAGTGCTCTGAAAAAACAAGTGAAATAAAATTTTTGCCTATAAATTGTATTTAAGCAATGCATCAGTCAATTTAGAGGGGTTAGGAAAATAAGAACCATCCACAGAAAATGTGAAAGAGATGAGGCTATACAAAATTCATAGGAGGGCAATACCCTTGGGTCCCCTCCTACTTTGGGAGCTTTTCTGTCCATTCTATAAATCCTGCTTAAAAAAAAAAAATCATAGGAGATGGGAGAGACTTTTAAATTATTTCATGTGTCTACAATGCAGGAGGAGTATAAATAAGATCTATACGCAAATACAAATATGCATATATATGTATGTAAATATATTTGGTATATATGTATATGTATTTATATTTTTTCCAGTAGTTAAACTGAGATGAACAGTAACCAAGACAAAATTTTGTCACTGACTCTATAGTCTTCTCAAAGCAGAATGGATTTGACATTGTAACTAATGATAAGTCATTTCAGTTTTGTATTCATTTTGACTAGATGAATATTTAAGATTGATCACTTGTTACAGTGCAAAAAATGACTTAGAGAATGACAAGCAGAACAGGAAAGCAGAAAGTTGACTGTTGTTTTGGGAATCTCAGTAAGAAAGGATGAGAAGATATCCTGGTTCTGAAGACAAGATTCAATTTTATTTTACTTTATTTTATTATTTTTTTGAGTTGGAGTCTCACTTTGTCACCCAGGCTGGAGTGCAATGGCATGCTCACGCCCACCCCAGCATCAAACAGCAGCGATCCTTCTGCCTCAGCCTTCCAAATAGCTGCAACTATAGGCACGAGCTTCTACACCAGCTAATTTTTGATTTATTGTAGAGACAAGATCTCGCCAAGTTGCCCAGGCTAGTCTTGAACCCATGGGTTCAGGCAATCCACTTGCCTGGACCTCCCAAAGTGCTGGGATTATAGGTTGAGCCACCAAGTCCAGCTAGATTCAATTTTAGAATAGACAGTAGAGTGACAGAATGGCAGACACTATTCTGGCAGATAAAACTGACATATTCAAATGGATTTGCTATATAAAATTCACATGCAATAGACCCCTGTTTGACATTGAACTATAAAAATGCATTTTTCAAAAGACCTGTAATAATGCATTTCACAATAAAACTTGGAATAATGATGTTTACAATATATTAGTTTCTAATAATCAACAAATATTTGTTTACTATTTTTAAAAACTATTCTAAAACTTTGACTTCAATGAAAAGTAGAAACCTACATGAATTAAATTGCACATAAAAAATCTGTTTTGTTTTCTACTTCATTTTCTTCTTTTTGTCTCATGAAAATGTTAGGGTTAAGGTGGGAGCAGCACCTGAGCTGGCCTGCCAGAGGTGCGCACTGGCAACCAGAGATCCGAGTAATGCAAAGTTTTGCGAAACACATATAAATGAAGGAAGAAATTTATTTAAAGAAACGTTCACTTCCCATAGAAAGGAAGAGGGCCTGCACTCTAAGATGAATGTGGCACTGTAGCCCCCTGATCCCCGCCCCCCCTCCAATCCCCCAGTTTAAATCCTTTCCCCTGAGATGTTGCAATCAGGTAGACATAACTGCCAAACTCCCTTGTTGACCATCTTGGAGATCCTGAAAGAGGGTTCCCGATCACCAGGCACTGAGCCATGGGCTGTCACCACTCCCAGGAGTTTAAGATTACAGAAGGCCGATACAGATCATGCTTGAGGGGTCTGTTTCTGGAAAGACAAAGTTAGCAAAGTTACCTAAATAATGCATTCCTCTATGGCTCAATTTCCCCCTTTTCGTCACTGTGTTAGGATCTAGAAACAAAACAAAATGGTTTCTTGCTCTTGGTCCCTCCTTTCAAAGACAAGCAGAATATATATCAAATTCTAATTTTGGTGTGGCGGGAATCTTTACAGAGAGAGACAGGACACGGAGGCTACTTTCCCAGAAAACAGCATTCAATCCTACCAACACTGTTCAGCAGATTCGCACTGAGCCCCCACAACACAGTGAAGCCTTGCCTTACATATTATTTCTTTACATTGTAACCTCTTTGTCTCCCTTACAAGGTTACATTTGGCATTATTCATTTGACTGGATATTTTGTAGCCTGAGACTGCATATAGCATTACATGTTACACACTGATTGGTTTTACTTAATTATTTCATTTGCGTCTCCTAGTTGCAGATTACCTTACAAGATCACTATCTTGATTGGTTTCTGCCAAAAATTTGAACATGTAGCTTGCCTAAGCCTGCGAAAAGAGTAGCACAAATAACCAGAAAGTAACTTAGGTAATAAAAGGAAATGAGGAGTAACATATAAAAACAAGAAGTAGGGTAACATAAAAACAAGAAGTAAAGTAACTTACAGTAAAAACAAGAAGTAACATATTTTTTTCCTGACTTTTGCCTCTGCATTTTTGCTTCTGCAGAGGGGCCCCTGTCTCATTGGTGCACATAATTTTGAGTTGAAACACATAAACTTATTAAGATTATTGTCAATCTCAAATTTCAATTTACTTAACAAAACAAAAATAGATTGTACTATGGAAAGTAATTATTCCTTTTCCTATTCCCCCAGTGAGTTTTCTGTTATAACTCATCAATATGATGTGCATTTTAATATAATTCTCAGTGTTTTTACAAATATTTTTTCTCATAGAATAGGTTTTTTTTTTACTTTTGATCCATAATGCTATTTAATGGTGTTTTGAGTTGAAATACATGAAATAGTTGAGAAAACAGTCATATTATGTAAATAACTTATTCTCGATATTTATTCTTACAATTTACCATGCAAGTACATTTCTTTATTTTCTTATGACCTTTATATCACTCTGTCTGTAGTTGACCACCTTCCTTCCCACAAAAAGAAAACTTTAATGATATTTAAACACATCCATGCTGAAATCATGCATATTAATTAAGTATCAGTTGAATAGGCTCTAATCACACTGGCCTTTCTCCAGTTCTCAAATATGCTCAGAGCCTTTATCCTTTTATAATGATTTTTTTTTTCTTTCACATAAGCTTCATAAAATTCTAGAACTCATTTTGACTGTTTTTACTCTTGAATTCCTATCGTGTAGCTCAGTGCCTGATCATTACAGGTACATGCACATATTTCTTTAATGTGTGGCTGTAAGTATCCATTTGTGTAAATACATTAATCCCTTTCATCTTCTAATGCTATGCAGAATTTACTCAGGTGCTCAAGTCTCTTATAAATATGTGTCTCACAGGAGCTTGGTTTATTCTCTACAGGGAAGTTAAACATTTGAGAAGGGACTATTAAATAATCAAAGCATTGCCTGTGGTTATTCTGTGCTTCCTTTTTGTCTTTGATCTGCCTGTCATCCCATGGGGGATATTTCTCTTCCCCTAAGCTAAACTTGAAGTATTTTTCCTCATTTCTTTGTTTCTTAAACACTTACCACTGATTACATCATTTTAAACTCAGGATATGCATGTCTTAGAAAGGGTCATTCAGATAACAAGTTCAGCTATTGTAAGCACAGAGTGGCATCAAAATGCCTCTAACTGTAATAAGTAAAAGATTGTTGAAACTTTGAGGATATGACATCATTTCTATCTCTGAAAAACTCTAAACTTTGGGAAAGGAAAGGAAATATAGAAATAGTCGATGTATACTTATATTAAACTCTTCAACATAAATTTTGTTTATGCATGCACAGAAACATACAAACACACACACACACACACACACACACACACACACACACACACAGTATATTTACATAAAAACATCTGTATATGTAAATGGGCATTCATGTACCCACCCCAAAGAAGTAGAAACTATGTATGTTTTCTATATTCATTGTTTTAAAATAACAATTTATTTTACCTGGCACCTTTTTGGTATATCTAAACACAGGCAGCTTGGGACTACTTGCTTAAAGTATAGCTATATATTTCTAGCACTTTATTCCAATTTTTTCATTCATCCTGAAAAATGTATCTGCAGGGAAAAACTCTTATCTTTTCAATTCCACACATGTTTAAGCTTCCAAATCTTGTTCTTACCAGCAGAGATTTGCTGTCAAGCACATAAATTGATGTTTGATCTTAACCTGTTAATGACTTACATTACACACAGGGCACATTAGGCAAACTGAGTTCAATTTATTTAAATCTGGGGACTTGTGCTTTGAATGCATGCTAAAGAAATGGTGGTCCACATTATTATTATTATTTTTAAAACAGGATTTATTGAGAGGACAGAAAAGCTCACTGAGTGGGAGCGGACAGAGTGATTGCTCCACATTATTTTTAATGGTTATGTTAAAGATGATACTAACAGTGTACTAGTACAAAGTTTAATTTTAATCAATCTTCGTATTTACTTTAAATTACATGAGATTAAATTTGTCTGATCATGTATATATATTGACTTGTAAAAATTTTATAAAACAAAATTATTTTCCAAACCCTAAATGAGAATATGCTCTTCTGTTTTAACAAGCACCAGGATATTTTTTAACACTACTATTATATTTAAGATTCCTGCATCTATGTTTACATGTAAGAATAGAATATTCTAGATTGGTTTTGCTATTTAAAAACTTAAAATTTCTTTTTCTTCTTTCTTAGAAAAGTTAATATAGTACATAAAGTTTTCATTTTTTTAAAGGAGCTAGCATAGTTCATAAGTATGTGTGTATTTTGTGTGCAAGCAGTTTTGACAGTTGCTTACATTTTTAATGCTGTAAGTGAATGCAGTTTTCTAAATTTTCTTTAAGTGCTTGTCATCTGTGATTTTCTAAAATATTATAAGCTTTGAAATACATTGAGCGGCTGCACTTGGTGGTTTTGTCTGTAATCCCAGAACTTTGGGATGCCAAGGTGAGTGGATTGCTTGAGCCCACAGGTTCGAGACCAGCCTGGGCAACTTGGCAAAACCTCGGCTCTATAATAAAAAATTAGCCGGGTATGCTAACAATGCCTGTAGTTCAGGCTACTTGGAAGGCTGAGGTGGAAAGATCGCAGAAGCCCAGCAGGTCGACACTGGGATGGCCGTGAACATGCCAATGCACTCCAGCTTGGGTGACAGAATGAGAATTCAACCCAAAAACCAAAAATAAAAAAAAAAGAAATATATTGAGCATAAAATGTCTACAGTAGTCTCCATGAACTTTTGAATACTTTACTTTATGTGTGTGTTGTTAAACAAATATCTTATTCACTCACTGAAATGGATCACTATTCCAAATAGGAAAGTAGTATTCATAAGGAGTTTTAAAAATAAAAGCTATTTACTATAATGTAATTCAACAAAGACTTGTCTAATTTTCATGCATGGATAGATAGATAGATAGATAGATAGATAGATAGATAGATAGATATAAATTTCCGTATTTTAAAGATTATCTGCAATTTGGGGCAGAATTTGCATTTTTTCCTTTGTTTCATTAGTTAGAAAAAGGAATTGTTGGTGGAAATTAGAATAGTGAGAAATCCTAAGCTTAAACATTTTACATCTGATTTTCTTGCCAATGAGAAAAAAAATTGCTTTTTTTTTTTTTTTGGTTTTGTTTTATTTTGTTTTTTGGCACAGTAACATTTAATAGTTGATTAACTGGTGAAACAAAATATTACTTTCAATAGTTAAATACCAGATTGCTGTTATGTTTATCCAAACAACTTTGTTCATTATTAGAGTTGAAAAATTAATTTCTATCAGAGGGCACATACAGAAGGAAAATTAATTACATAGTTTGTAAAATATTTTACCAATGCTATTTCATGGAAATAAATTGTTTTAATACATTCTTTAAAAAGTGTCATTGAAAGAATGTACAAAGACACATACACACATACTTATACACACTAAAGAGTTGCTAGCAGAACTGTGCTTTTCTGTGTGTGATTAAAAATGAAACTATTCCAAAAGACGGGAAGTTTGCCAAATATTCAGAGGCCACAGAAGGTTGAATTGTCATGAACTGCTACTGTTCCTGCTTTCTAAAAACACATGACTATTCTTTCCTTTATACTAATTATGTATGGTTGGACGCTGTGGCTCAGCCTGTAATCCCAGCATTTTGGGAGGCCAAGGCGAGAGGGTTGCTTGAGCCTAGGGATTCAAGACCAGTGTAGGCAACTTGAGGAGACCTTGTCTCTGCAATAAATTACAAAAAAATAGCCAAGCGTGGTGGCATTCACCTGTAGTTCCAACTACTTGGAAGGCTGAGGCAGAAGGATTGCCTAAGCCCAGCAGGTCAAAGCTGCGGTGGCCATGCGTGTGCCACTGCACTCCAGCATGGGTGACAGAGTGAGACTCCAACTGAAAAATATATATTGTGTGTGATCAGAAAAATTGCATGAGCAAAAGCAAATTATAATTAAAATGAACACCCAAACTTAATTTTAGGATCATTTTGATGATATGTGTTGTGTTATAATATAGTGTGGCTTTCTTTAACTCTATTTTATATAGGATAAAATAGATTTGTTGCTATTTTGTTTCTTTCTAAATAGTGACTAACTTACTAAAACGTTATTCAAACTGAGATTCACTTACTACAGTCGTGATACTAATTACTATTATGCCAACATCTTTATTTTTCATAAGAAAACAATGCTTTGGAACACTATTAAATAAAATTTTGCAGTCAGATTAGCCACAAAAAATAAACAATCAAAATGGTAATTTTTAAGGTCATTTATAATGTCTAAACAAACTTAAAGTTAGTTGTACATTAGCGATCTCTAAGTCTTATAATTAAAGTGGAACTTGTGGTATAAGCTAGAAATGATGTGGGTTAAGATCTAGCAGGTGATGTTGGTTGTAAATTGAAAACAATCTGCAAATTTCACTCCAGTTTGCATCGCCCCACCTGAACTTCTAAGAGAATAGTAAAATGGCTTTTAAAATGGACAGAACATGTAGACTTGTGTTTCATGATAACTTTGGTCTCTAGGAATCAATTTCTTCTCTAACATTAGGTTTTTCTTCTTTCTCCAATGCACAATTACTGAGTAAATATCACTCCCTTTGGAGAATGTCTGTGTAAATGATTTCCATGTACACTTGACTTAGCTTGCTCTGTTATTCACTTAATGAGTCCGGGCTCAGATCCAGAAACTGGGTGACTTCCCTCAGTATTTTGTTAATTCATTTTTGGACGAATTCATCTTTGGATGATACAAATTGAACAGTACCCTTGCTGGGTGCCTTTCTATTCAGTCTCTGGAATACTATGTTCTGTTACTTAGCTCCTTAACTCTCTTATGGGTCAAGCTCCTCCCTCCACACCTGTTATTTGCTCCTCATGACCTTTGGATACCTGTCTTCTGACAGTCAAATGTTGCCACTATTCTTTATTGTGGGTAGTCCTTTATTCTCTTTATTTTCAGTAATAGTAATTATATAACTACCTATTCTAGTGTCAGGTTTGTACTAAAAATAAAAATCAGCAGTGAACATTTTAGTGACTCCTATGCCTCTATCAACAGCACATACTTTATATGTGCAGATACTTTAAAGTATCATCAGAATCCAAATCTAAACTTATTTCCCAGCAGCTGCCAATACATTTTGGTTAGGTCTCATATAGTTCCTCCCAAAGTTTCAATATGTTATCACTGGGCTCTGTTGAAGTTTAACCTTATTTATAGACCTAGTTTTGTGTGTGCCTGTAGTCCCAACTACTTTAGAGGCTGGGGTGGGAGAACATTTTTCAATTGTAGACTTAGCTGCCAAAGAGAGTAACGGATGCAAGGAACTACTTTTTAAAGTATATGTTTTCTTGCAGAGCAGAGACTTCTGCATTGTGTTTAAGAAAGGGAAGAGAAGATTTGTGTGTGTGTGTTGGAGTCTCACTCTGTCACCCAGACTGGAGTACAGTGGCCGCTCCCAGCTACCGCAGCCTCGCCTGCTGGGCTCCAGTGATCCTCCTGCCTCAGCCTTCCAAGTAGCTGGAACTACAGGCGTGTGCTACCATGCCCGGCTGATTTTTTGATTTATTATAGAGATGAGGTCTTGCTGCCCAGGCAGGTCTCGAACCCACAGGCTCAGGCAATCCACTCACCTCAGCCTCCCAAAGGCGCAGGATTACAGGCTGAGCCACCGAGCCGGCTGAGAAGATGTTTTTAACATAAAATATTCAGCCATTTCTATAGGCAGAGAAGGTTCAGAAAAATCTGCATATTAAAGATTTTAAGGACCAGGTGCAATGACTCAAGCCTGTAATCCCAGCACTTTGGGAGGTCAAGGAGAGAGGATTGCCCAAGCCCATGGGTTGGAGACCAGCCTGGGCAACTTCGCGGGACTTCTTCTCTACAATAAATCAAAAAATTAGCTGGGTGTTTACACCAGATTTTATTTTGAAAGTTAATACCCCTTGCATTTTTGTTGTCTTTACCCAGAGTACTGTGGATCTCAGCAAGAGCCAGAAAATACTAGTAACATTGTAATTTTCTCAAATTTCTTACTGACTGACATGTCACAATCCTTGAAACATTACTGTTAAGTACTAAAGCATTGCCAATCATCAGCAGTGACTATTGTAGCAAATGGACCACCACTATTTGCCAGGGTCATTCTATGCTCCAATTAACACCAGGTAACTGTGTGCTTATTATCAACCAGTTAGAGAGTGACTCAGCAGCATAACCTCATTTTATCATCCACTGACTTGAACTGTATTTTTGTATTTATGTTGCTGATACAGTTCTTCATGAGGAAGTCTTTGAGATGGATATTTTAGCATGCATGATGTTTGTTAGGAATTATCCTGAGGATCAATGGTTACTGAAGGAAAATAAATGAAGAAAAACTGAGCTGTAATGAAGTCCCAATGTCGGCCAATGATATCCCATGAGTATCGCTGGAGCTAAAATGGTAATTCTGAGTAGAAACAAGTAGAATCAAGAGGACCAAGTCTTTACACTCTACAGAAAACAGCCATGGAATGCGGGTCACATTGTGGGAAGATGTGTGACATGGAACAAAGCAACATTTTGCAAGTAAAGCAATTCTCAAAAGGGCTAACAGCCCTCTCAGCAACTGAGGCAATGTGTCCTCTATTGAAGGAGGATCAGGTCACTGCAACATGGTTTTCCATCCAAATGTGTAATCTTTTAAAGTTAAAGAGAAGGAATATCTTGACCAGTATTTAACAAGGAACAAAGTTTTTAAAAAATTATATATGATTTATATTTATAATAACACTTGATATTAGAAATATTTCTGCTTTCGCCAAATTGATCTGTAGACTAGGGAAATCCTAATGAAAATGATAGTATAATTTTTTTATAAGCCTCTTGAAAAAAAGTATATTAAAATACAAAGGACAGAGGATGGTCAAAGAAACTTTAAAGGAGTAAGAGGAGAAGGAGGAGGAGAAGGAAGGGGAGGATAACAACAATAAAGAAAAGGAAAATAAATAAAAATAAAATTTTTTAAATCTGGAAGATTTATAGTACCACAAAGTCAGATATTTTGAAAGCAATTGCAATTAAGATAATTTGAGATTGACAGGAGCTTGTGGATATTAACAAATAGGATACACAATCCAGTAAGACAATCAAATATATTTATCAGTTGATTTATAATACAGATGACAGATGTCACAGAAGCCAGTGCAATGAGAGGATAGTCTTCTTGAGAAACAATGCTAGACAGTGTGGCAGTTTATGAAAGAACTAGAAATTGACCTTCCATATGACCCAGCAATTCCCTTATTGGGAATGTACCCAGAGGAACTCAAATCATTTTACAAAAAAGATACCTGCACATGCATGTTTGTTGCAGCTCTATTCACAATATCAAAAACATGGAACCAATCATGCTGCCCATTAAAGCTGGACTGGATTTTAAAAATGTGGTACATATACACAATAGAATATTATGCACCCATAAAGAAGGACAAATATATGGACTTTCAGCAACTTGGATGGATTTAGAGTCTATCATGTTCAAAAGAACATTTGTATACCTAATCCTGAAATGTACCTCACATCTTTAAAATTTAAAAAAA
The DNA here is from genome assembly GCF_000164805.1 of Carlito syrichta. Lineage (NCBI taxonomy): Eukaryota > Metazoa > Chordata > Mammalia > Primates > Tarsiidae > Carlito > Carlito syrichta. The sequence continues at coordinate 62,654 of NW_007253916.1, forward strand.
AAAAAAATGCTAAGTCAAATTGCTGTCAAATAAAATGATACTTCATATCTTATAAATTTTCCTTATTTTATATTATATTATAATACATAAAAATTCAATTCCAGAAGTACTGAAAATCTCTAAAAGGAAAGCTAAGATAAAGCAATATGTTTTTTAATTTTTTTTTTTGAGTCGGAGTCTCACTCTGTCGCCCAGACTGGAGTGCAGTGGCCGCTCCCGGCCACCGCAGCCTCGACCTGCTGGGCTCCAGCGATCCTTCCGCCTCAGCCTTCCAAGTAGCCAGAATTACAGGCATGTGCTACCACGCCTGGCAGATTTAAAATTTTTTTTAATCAATATTTTTTATGTTGATGTTGTGGGGTACAATTAAGGTAGGTATACAAATACATTTCATTCAGGCACCCTATTGATAAGAGCTGTTTCCCCGTCCCCAGAAAGATATTTGCCACTGTTAATCCCATCTCACTTCCCCCCCATAGTTTCCCACTACTGTCAGTCATTTTCTTATAGTATTACATTGGATGTTCAAGGTCCATTGTACGAGTGAGAACATGTGATACTCGGATCTTTGTTTCGGTGAGAGGTCACTCAGTATTATAGATTCTAGTTCCATCCAGGTTGCTGAGAAATTCATGATTTTGTTCTTTTTTATGTTTGGGTAGTTTTCTATCATGTATATGTACCACATTTTTTAAATCCAGTCCTCTTTTGATGGGCAGCATGGTTGCCTCCAGGTTCTTGCTATTGTGAACAATGCTGCGATAAACATACATGTGCAGGTATCTTTTTTATAGAGTGATTTGAGTTCTTCAGGATATATTCCCAGTGGTGGGATTGAGGGATCATATGGGAGGTTGATATTTAGAGCTTTTAGAAATCGCCACACTGCTTTCCACAGAGGTTTCACTAGTTACACTCCCACCAACAGTGAAGAAGTGTTCCCTTTTTGCCACACCCTCTCCAGCAGCTGTTATTTTTTGAGTTGTTGATAATTGCCGTTCTGGCTGGAGTTAGATGATATCTCTGTGTGGTTTTGATTTAAATCTCCCCGATGATTAGTGAGGTTGAACATTTCTTCATGTGTTTGTTGGCTGCTCAGATGTCTTCCTTTGTGAAGTGTCTGTTCATATCTTTTGACCATTTTATAACGGAGTTGTTTGTTTTTTTCTTTTCAGCACATTTGAGTTCCTTGTAGATCAAAGATGTTAAGCCTTTGTCTGACCTGGTGTTGGCAAATACTTTTTCCCAGTCTGGAGGCTGTCTCCCTGCTCTCTTAATGGTTTCTTTGGCTTTGCAGAAGCTTGTCAGTTTAATAAGGTCCCATTTGTCTATCTTCTCTCTTATGACCTGTGGGTTTCGGGTTTTGTTCAGGAATTGGGGGCCAGTTCCGATTTCCATGAGTGTATGTCCTTCATTTTCTAAGGTTCTTATGGTTTGAGGTTTTACATTTAGGTCTCTGATCCATTTGGAGTTAACCTTTGTGCATGTGGATAGATAGGTGTCTTGTTTCAATCTTCTGCATGTGGTCAGCCAGTTTTCCCAGCACCATTTACTGAATAGGTTCTCCTCTCCCCAGTGGTAGGTGGTGGAGGCCTTGTCGAAAATGAGTTGGTTGAGAAATTGAGGTTTTGCTTCTGGAATCTCAATTCTATTCCATTGATCTATATGCCTATTACTATACCAATACCAAGCTGTTTTGATGATTGTAGCTTTATAGTAAAGTTTGAAGTCTGGTAATGTGATACCACCTGCTATGTTTTTTTTGCTGAGGATTGTTCTGGCTATTCTTGGACGTTTGTGTTTCCATATGAATTCCTGTGTTGTCTTTTCTAGGTCAGAGAAGAATGTTGCTGGTAATGTGATGGGTATTGCATTGAATTTGTAGATTGCCTTAGGTAAGATGGACATCTTCACAATGTTGATTTTTCCAATCCATGAGCGTGGGATATTTTTCCACTTGTTTGTGTCATCTTTGATTTCTTTGAGCAGTGTTTTGTAGTTTTCATTATAAAGGTCTTTCATGTCTCTGGTTAGGAAGATGCCAAGGTATTTCATTTTTTGTGGCTATTGTGAATGGAATTGTGTTTTTTATTTGGGTTTCTGTTTGTTTATTATTGGTGTAAATAACTGCCATTGTCTTTTGCACATTTATTTTGTATCCTGAGACTTTGCCAAAGGTCTTTATCAGTGTAAGGAGGTTTTTGACATATTCTCTTGGGTTTTCAAGGTACACAATCATATCATCTGCAAAGAGAGATAACTTGACTTCCTCTTTTCCTATTTGGATACCCCTGATTGCCTTCTCTTCTCTGATTGCTCAAACCAGGACTTCGAATACTATGTTGAAAAGGAGAGGTGAAAGTGGGCATCCTTGTCTTGTTTCAGTTTTCAGGGGAAATGGTTCCAATTTTTGTCGATTTAGGAATATGCTGGCTGTAGGTTTCTCGTAGATGGCTTTTACTATTTTGAGGTATGTTCCCCGTATGCCTAGATGTTCAAGGGCTTTTATCAAGAAGGTGTGGTGGATTTCATCAAAAGATTTTCTGCATCTAATGTTATAATCATGTGGTTTTTGTTTTGACATCTGTTGATGTATTTAATTACATTTATGGTTTTATGAATATTGAAACAGGCTTGCATCCCAGAAATTAGGCCTACTTGGTCATGATGGATGATTTTTGAGATGTATTGTTGAATACGGTTTGCTAGGATCTTGTTGAGAATTTTA
>NW_007253916.1:65797-109214 GCF_000164805.1 Carlito syrichta
GCAGTTTCATTTGTTTCCAGGTATCTTTTGATCTCTGTTTTGATTTCATCATTGACCCAGGAGTTGTTTAGCATCATGCTGTTTAGTGTCTATGTCTTTGTGGGTTTTGGGGGGACTTGGTTGGCGTCAATGTTTATTTTTATTCCAATGTGGTCTGAGAAGGTGCATGGTGGAATTTCGGTCCTTTTAAATTTGCTTATGCTTGATTTATGGCCAATTATGTGGTCGATCTTATAATATGTTCCATGCAGTGATGAGTAGAATGTGTATTCTCTGGTCTTTGGATGGAGTGTTCTGTAGGTATCAATTAAGTCCATTTGGTCCAGAGTCACATTGAGGTTCCAGATCTCCTTGCTGATTTTTTGTCCTGATGATCTGTCTAGGGTTTGAGTGTGGTACTAAAGTCCCCAGTTATGATGGTGTTAGAGTCAATATCTTTCTTTCGTTTTCCTAGAAGTTGGTTTATGAAAGTTGGCGCACCTATGTTGGGTGCATATATGTTTAGGATAGATATTTCTTGTTGATGGAGTGAACCTTTTATCATTATGTAGTGGCCCTCTCTATCTTTTTAAAATTTTGTTAACTTAAATGGTATTTTGTCTGAAATTAGGATCATGACTCCTCCTTTCTTTTGTGTTCCATTTTCCTGAAAATGTGTTTCCCATCCTCTTACTTTGAGTCTGTGTATGTCCCTTCTAGTGATATGGGTCTCTTGAAGGCAGTATATTGTTGCCTGGTGATATTTTATCCATTTTGTCTTTCTATGTCTTTTCAGTGGTGTGTTTAGTTCATTCACATTCAGGCTAATTATTAAAATATGAGAGTTTGTCCCTATCATAGAGTTCTTATAGAGTTGTTGTTCTTCCACTTGGTTTTTTGTTTTTTGTTTTTTTTTGTCTTTCTTTTGGATTTGGGGTTGGTTCATGTATATTTTATTCTTTTCCCTGTACCTTTGTGAAGAATGTTGTTCTTTTTTCCTTTTCTTCTGTGTTTAGTACTTTCTTAAGTGTTTCATGTAGAGGTGGTTTGGTGGCAGCATAAGTTCTTAGGGATTGGATATCTGGGAAAAATTTTAATTCTTCCTCACTGATGAAGCTTAGCTTGTCCAGGTGGGTTATTCTTGGTTGAAATTGTTTATCTTTTAGGACATTGTAGGTAGGGCTCCAAGCTCTCCTAGGCTGCAGGGTTTCTGTAGATAAGTCTGCTGCTATTCTGATTGGTCTTCCATGGTAGGTGATCTGGCCTTTTTTTCTTGCTGCCTTTAGGATTTTTTCTTTTATGCCTACTTTGCTTAGCTGAATTATTATGTGTCTAGGAGTTGGTCTTCTCATTTGTGTCTTGCAGGGGTTCTTTAAATCTCTTGTGTTTGCATTTTTGCATCACTGATTAGATAAGGGAAGTTTTCTTGAATGATATCATGGAAGATTTGTTCCAGTGTGGTCTCTGTCTCTTTTTCTGCCTCAGGAATGCCAATTACTCTTAGGTTCAGTCTCTTGAAGTAATCGCTCATCTCTTGAAGGATTTATTCTGTCTTTTTGAGCTTGTTTTCTGTGTTTTTAAGAGTTTGGGTTAGTTCTATATTTCAGTTCTCAAGCTCTGAGATTCTTTCTTCTGTTTGGGTAATTCTGCTTTCCATGCTTATCAGTTTGTTATTTTTTTCATTCACAGTATTCTTTATTACTGTTATCTCAGATATCAGCTCCTTCCTAGTTTCTTCTTGTGTCTCCTCAATTCTTTTTAATCTCTCTATTAATGTCTTGATATCTATGTTTGTAGTTTGAGACCCTTCATTCTGGGGGCTCTTCGTTGTTTGCATTCCGAAGTCAGTTTTCTCGGTGTCTGCCCTCCCTGGGGTCTGGGAGAAACCCATACTCTTCTTTTGGTTTTTCTTCATTTTTGTAGATTTTTCTCTTTCTCTCCCTCCCCCCTTCTTTTATTCTGTTTTTGACGGAAGGTGGGGTTGCTTTTATTTCTCTCCTGCAGTATCCTGTTCTTCCTTATGAGGGTCTTCTGGCTTTGTTCACCTTTGAGGTTGGAAGTGTAGGCTGCAATCTGTACTTTTTGCAGTTTTGAGGTTTAATTGAGAGAGTAGCTGTGGTTCAGAATGTATATGCTGATTCTAGCATCTACCAACAGGTGTATGAGCACACTGGAACCTATTTCCCCCTGCCTTAAAATCTGTCCGTTCAGCAGTATATAGTCTTGGTTCCTTAGGAACTGAGGTGGAGTTTGTTTATAGGTGGGCAGGGCAATGGAAATCTTTGCCTGGAGAAAGGCAGAGGCAGATTCTCTTTTGTAGATCCCTTTCTCTCCGCTTGTCTGGTCCCCAAGCTTTTGAGTGCCTCAGCCAGGGTGGGCCTGGAACTCCAGAGCTCCAAAGCTCCAATGGGCAGGCAGTGAGTGGGGAGAGTGGCCCTGGGTCCCCCACAGGATACTTCAGCCAGGAATGGGACCGATGTCTCTGAGGGGTGGGAGCCCAGAGCCTCCCTGAGAGATCAGAGGCTTGGTGCTGGGTGCCAGGCAAGAGATGATGTAGCCAGGGAGCTGGTTGAAACCCAAGACTCCCACGCATGCAGTGGAACTGCAGCAGCAGGGTGCTGCAATATCCGGCCCTGCATGGGACCGACGGTCCCCAGGCCTCGGACCAGCATGGCTGGTGGTGGGCTGGAGGATGGGGGAAGAAAAGTAAGAATCTTTTTGGAACTCACGTTTGGAGAATCTCACAAGTTCACCTAAGCCATCGCCATCTTGTTCCAAGTTGCTAAGCAAGATTTTTAAAAAGAAAACATAGACAAATATTTTTACAAATTTGAGTGGGCAAATATTTCAATATAATAGTAAAACTACTAACTTTAATTTAAAAAAAAACCTGAAAGTATTACGATGAATATTTTTTTATAAATATGCACCATTAAGAAAGTGAAATGTAAGTCATATATTACACAATAGAATTAATAAACTAATATAAATATATGAAGACATATACAAATATGCACACACATCTCAAATAAAAATATTTAAAAATATTTTCAAATCAATAACAGTCATATGGAAAGATACATGAAGATAGTTTTGATTATGTTAGAATAGTGTTATATCTTGAAATGAGAATGAGTTACACAGCTGTGCTATGTTTAAATCAAACCATTGAAATGAACTCATAATTAATGAATTTTCTGGTAACATTCAATCCAATTATCAGTTAAACAAATAACTAGACCAGTTTCTGTTTTGTGCCACTTAACTATAAATATAGATATCTGATACCTGAAATAAAGTTCTTTGTAGAAGAATATAAAATATAAGTAGCAATAATAAAATCAATTGAAAATGGAAGAGTTTTATTTATGACACTAGAATGGAAAGAACTTTGTAAGTATATGCAGACTCCAGACACCATAGAAAAAATTCTAGACATTTATTTACATAATATACAATATACATGAATATATAATGAAGCAACTGAAAATGAATTCAATCAGTCACCTTCAGCAACTAAAATAGATAAGCTGAAGTTTAGCCAGTTCATCATGCCAACAAGAGTCACTGGATACACAGAAATAACCAAAGTCACTAGTGAATAATAATAACTTGAATAGAATTTCAAGTGAGAATTCTGGAATCTGGTGGAGAACCCACGGGAATAAGCTGGGCACAGAAATAGAAGTAAGCAGGAGGTTGGCAGAGATCAACTAGGAACGACAAAACACTTGGTGTTTCAGGGAAAGTGTAAGTGGGATTGTCCGGGCTCTCCTCTCCCCTATTGGGAATTGCTGGTATCCTATCTGTCAGAGAACTCTTTTGCCCTCCTAAGCCCAAACACTGGTGTTTGCGTTGATTTGGAGACGTGTTGAGGGCAACACACTGGAGTGCCCATATGTGACAGGTTGTTTGCCCTCTTTCTGGACTGGAGCAACCAAACAGAAAAGTGGTGATATTTACAATGCCCCCTCCCCAAAAAATACATAAGAATACATTTTTTAAAAAATGAATGATCTCTAGAAGGAAAACTATGAAACATTGATTAAAGAAACTATAAATTACGCAAATAAATTTTTAAAACTTTTGTTCATGGATCAGAGAAATGATATTATATAAATGACCATGCAACCCAAAGTAATCCACAGATTCAATGCAATTCATACTAATATATCAATGTTATTTTTCATAGACTTAGGAAAAACATACTTAAAATACATATGAAACCAATAATGATCCCGAGTAGCCAAAGCATCCCTAAGCAACTAGAACAAAGTTGAAGGCATAATACTTCCTGACATAAAATATAGTATGCTGTACAGCTATAGTAACCAAAACAGCATGGTACTGGTATAAAAATAAGAACATAGGTTGGCTCGGTGTCTCAGCCTGCAATTCCAGCACTTTGAGAGGCTGACGCGAGTGGATTGCCTGAGGCTGTGAGTTTGAGACCTGCCTGGACAACTTGGAGAGACCTCATCTCTACGATAAATCAAAATTTAGCCAGGCCTGGTATCGTGCACTTGTAGTTTCAGCTACTTGGAAGACTGAGGCGGAAGGATCGTGGGAGCCCAGCACGTCAATGCTGGGGTGACCATGAGTGTGCCACTGCACTCCAGCCTGGGCAACAGAGTGAGACTCCAGTTCAAAAAAAATTAAAAATATAAATAAACACATAAATCAAAGAGTCAGAACAGATAATCTAGAAATAAAGTCGCATACATGCAACCAACTGATATGCAACAAAGCTCACAAAATATACACTAAGGAAAGAACACCATATTCAATAAATGGTGTTGGGAAAATTGGATTGCCATATGCAAAAGAATAAAGCTAGATACCTATGTTTCACCACATACGATAATTAATTCAAGATGGATTAAAGTCTAAGATGTAAAACCTGAAACTATAAAAATTCTAGAAGAAAACCTAGAAAACACTCTGGACATTGGCCTAGGCAAATAATTCATGACTAAGAACTCAAAAACAAATGCAAGGGAAAAAAAATAGACAAATTGAACTTATTTAAATTCAAAAGTCTCTGCACAACAAAAGAAATAATCAACGGAGTATACACACTACTTACAGAATTGAAGAAAGAATTTTCAAACTATGCATCAGACAAAATACTAATATTCAGAATCTACAAGAAACTAAAACAACTCAACATGGAAAAAACAAATAGCTCCATTAAAAAGTGGGCAGAGGACATGGACAGATATTTCCCAAAAGAAGTAATACAACTGGCTAACCAGCATAGTAAAAAAAAAAAATGCTCAATATCACTAATTTTCAGAGAAATACAAATTAAAACCACAGTGAGATAGTACCTCACACCAGTGAAAATGGCTATAACTAAAAACATTAAAAAAAACAACAAACGTTTGGGAGAGTGAGAAGAAAAGGGAATGCTTAGACAGTATTGGTGAGAATGTGAATTAGTACAGCTTCTAAGGAAAACACTATGGAGATATTTTAAAGAGCTAAAAATAGAATGACTGTTCAATCCTGAATTTCCATTACTGGGTTTCTACACAAGTATTCTGTCAAAAATATACCCATGCTCATAAGTTTTATGACAGCACTGTTTACAATAGCAAATATATGGAATTCATCTGTGTCCCTCAGCAAATAATTGAATAAATAAAATGTGGTATATGTATATCACGGAATATAGCTTGGCTATAAAAAAAGAATAAAAATATATTTTTACAGCAACATAGATGGAACTGGAAGCCATTATCTTAAGTGAAACAATTCAGAAGCAGAAAGTCAAGTAGAGTAATGCATGTTCTCACTTATAAGTAGGAGCTAAATAATGTATACACATGGACACAGAGAGTGGAATAACAGACACTGGAGATTCAGAAAAGTGGAAGAGTAAGAGGGGAGTAAAGGATAAGAAATTACTTAATTAGTACAATGTATACCATTCAAGTGATGGTTACACTAAAAGCCTAGACTTCACCACTATGCAATACATTTATTTAACAAAACTTCACTTGTACCCCCAATCTATAAAAATTTAAAAAATATATTTTAAATAATTCATCATAAAAACTAACAATGAGAAATTATATAAAATAAGAATTTTAAGGCATTGGAAACAAACAACATAGATCAATGATCAGTGGGAGAGGGGAAACAAGGTAAAACATAGAATCATCCCAGTTTGCATGTATGAATGGCTATAAATGCAGTAAAATATTGTAAAGACACTCTACAGATCCTCAGAAATAACTGTCTGAAAGTAACAGGAAACAATCCCTAAAGCTAAACAGGGCTGAAAGTATTTTGTGTTTCTACCAGCCAAAGTGTTAAAATCTCAAAATACATGATGCATCACGTGGAATACTCAGAAAGGTATTGCAACAAATTACTCTAGACTCTGCAATAAAGGTTGTTCTGATTTTGCTTCAAAAAACCTAAATACAAACCTCGAAATGATGAAAATGTTTAGGATAAACTCACAGCATTGTTTGCAGGGAAATTTAGAGCACAAAATGCTTTCATTCACATGGCAGAAATGTTTCAAATCAATGAACTAAACTTCTACCAAAATTGGGATACACAAAGAAAATTAAACAAAATGCAAGTAGAAGAAATGAAATTTTAAAAATGGTCAAAATTAATAAAAGAAAAAAGGAAGAGAAAAGCAGAATAGCAAAAATATTGATAAGCTTTTATCAGGGAAAATAAAGCAGAAGCAGAAGAAAAACAAGGGGCTACATATTAACCATTTGAGAAATGAGTGTGATGACATTACCACAGATCTCACAGGCATCTATTATCAGCAGCTAATTTCAACAACTTAGATGAAATATACAGAATTTTTGAAAGATATTAGCAGCATTCATTTAAGAGGAAAGAAATAAACCATAATTATATTATATTTAATAAATTAACTAAAGTGAAATTCTGACCCAGATGGCTTCCACAGTAAAATTGTAAAATATTTAAATAAAAATGAAACAATTTTTTACAAAAATTCTGTCAAATATTAGAAAAGACAAAACAAGTCCTGGTATTTTGTGAGTCCATAATTGCCTGGTCACAAAAACTGAGCAAAAATATAAGAGAATGAAACTACAGATGAATTACCATCTTGAACACAGATAAAACAATTCTAAATATTATTTTAGTGCATCAGATTTCATAATAAAATAAAAATAACATGACATGACTATGAGAATTTTACCACACAATTAAAAGACTAGTTTAATTTTTGAAAATTGATTTATGTAAATCATATTAATGAACTTTTAAAATTGATATATAGTAATTTCAAGTTAAAAATTAATTTTATACATTTAAACCCATTTTGATAGAAAATAACTTTCAGCAAATAAAGAGCAAAGGAAAACTGAGTAAACTTGATGATAATTTTTCAAAAAATTTAGAGCTAACGTTACATTTAATTGTGAGTAATTGAATAGTTTGCCAGGAATATTAGAAGAAAGACAAGATGCCTACTTTTACCACTTTTAATCAATATTCCACTGAAGTTTCCAGAGGGTGAAAAGAGAGAAAGATAATTAGAAGACTTCCAAATTTACAGATTGTATTATTTCTTATGTAAAACAATGGTATAGAAATTATAAAACAGAAAAAGCCATTTGTTTCTCAAACACTGATGCTTGAGTTTAGCAGGATTTCAGAACATAAGATTGGTATTAAAAAGTCAACTTATTTATACATACAAGCAACAAACTATTAGCATTTAAAATTTGAAAAGCTGTACTGATTACAATTACATCAAAAAAGAAATAAGGAAGATAAACTTGGCCAAAGACTTTAAAAATATATATATTCTAAATATATAACAATAAGTTCTAGATAAATAAAGACAACAACTGTAATTTTTATTTTACCCAGTATTTTCACTCCAAAGAACACATTTTTATTTACTTCTTGTGTCAATATAGTTACGATTTTGAAGACTTGCTATGGTTAAGATATCAACTTACTCAAACTGAAAAGTAGAATTCATGCAATCCTCATAGAAATTAAAGTCGTATCCTTTGCAGAAACAAAGGAGTCAATATTATAATTTATGTCAAAAATGCAAAGAATCCAGAACAAAACAACTTTGAAAAGAAAGAACATAGTTTGTGAACTTACACTACATAATTTCAAATCTTGTTTCAAACCCACATTAATGAAGAAACTATGGTAATTGCATAAAGGTAGACATGTAGTTGCAAGGAACAGAATAGAGTGCCTAAAAGTAGATTTGCACATATTATCAAAATATTTTTGTAAAATATTATCAAAATATTTTTGTGAAAAGTTACCCAGAAAATTCAATAGGAAAAAGATAATCTTTTAAGTAAATCTTTCTGAAATTCTTAAGAACTTAATCAAAAAGATAAAAATTATATGTCTATGCAAATACCTGTACATAAATGTTCATATTGTCTTTATTTGTAAAAGCTGAAAAATGAAAACAAACTGAAAATTCAACACACTAATGAACAAATTGTGCATACCCATACTCAGCAATTTTAAAAGAACTAACTGCTGATAAATGACACAACATAAAACAATCTCTATGTTTGTGCTGGGTAAAAAGAAAATCTAAAAAGGCATAAGGGAACTGTTTGGTGTATGTGGAGTTTAATCAACATTATTTATGACAGTAACTTTTTTAAAAAACTACTAGAGCCAAAAAGTTGTATACACATAATTGCAAATATAAGACATGCATTTGCAACTAATAGAACAGACATAGCTCAAACTTTAATTTATAAAGAACTAATATTAAATAAGAATGTGACTAATCATCTTATAAAATTGAGTATATTCTACTGATATGTAACAGAAAAGGACATTCAATTTGCTCTAAATATATGAAAATGTAAGCAATTTTAGCCATAGCTAAATAAATTAAAATTTAAACAACACTGCAATTCAGTTTTACCTATCAGATACTTAAATATTACAAAGTTAAATAACTTATAGTATTCATTGAGAGCTTAAGAAAATGGTTCCTTTAATACATGGTAAATTAAACTGTGTGCTGATGTAATCTCCACACAGGACAATTAGTAGCACCTTGAATCTGAACTTTAAGTCATCATTTCCACTTGAAAACACTTACTCAATACACATTTTTGTTTGTTTGTTGTTTTAGTTTGAGTCTTGTTCATCCCAGACTGGTATCAATGCAAATACAGTCATTGAGACACAGGTTATGAGAATGTTCAACAATATATATATATATATATTTTTTTTTTTTTTTTTTTTTTTTTTTTGAGTTGGAGTCTCACTCTGTCGCCCAGACTGGAGTGCAGTGGCTGCTCCCGGCCACCGCAGCCTCGAACTGCTGGGCTCCGGCGATCCTTCCGCCTCAGCCTTCCGAGTAGCCGGAATTACAGGCATGTGCCCACGCCCAGCTGGTTTTTTGATTTATTGTAGAGATGAGGTCTCGCTGCCCAGGCGGGTCTCGAACCACGGGCTCAAGCAATCCACTCACCTCAGCCTCCCAAAGGCGCGGGATTACAGGCTGAGCCACCGAGCCCAGCCTGTTCAACAATATTTAATATGTTTTTTGTAATATTAAAAAACAGAATACGTGGCCATGTTCATCAGTGAAAAATAATTTAAAACAATATGGTATGAACATTTTTTTTTTTTTTTTTTGAGCTAGAGTTTCGCTCTGCTGCCCAGGCTAGAGTGCAGTGGTATGATCACAGGTAACTGCAACTTCAATCTCCTGGACTCAGTTAATCCTCTGAGCACTCCCAAAGTACTTCCATATTAATTTCTGTATTACGTCTTTTCTAGGTCTGTGAAAGTGATGCTGGTAATTTGATAGAAATTGCATTGAGCCTGTAGATTGCCTGGTGTAGAATGCACATCTTGATATTGATTCTTTAATCCATGAGAATGGTATGGTCTTCCATTTGTTGTGTGATATTAGGCTGTTTACATAAGATTCCTCTATTCTTCTGATATGTGTGTGCAGTGCTATAAATTTCCTTCTCAGCATCATTTTCTTGATATTTCAGAGGTTTTTGTGTGTTGTGACCTTGTTTTCATTTGTTTCTAGGAATATTCATTTCTGTGTTAACCCAAAAGTCATTCAGAAGCATGTTCTATCTCCATGTACTTGTGTGTTTAGGGGAGTTTCTGTTGGTGATATTTATTTTTATTTCACTGTTGTTTGAGAAGATGCTTGATATAATCTTAACCATTTGAAATTTGTTTATGCTAGATTTGTGTATGAGCATGTGATTGATCTTGGAGTTTGTTCCATGTGCTAATAAGAAAAATGTACATTCTGTGATTGTTGGATGAAGTGTTCTTTATGTTTATTCAATTCAACAAGTGTGAATTAAAGGTCCTGATTTCCTTGCTAGTTTTTTTTTTTTTTTTGGCCTCAATTATCTGTCTAAGGCTGTCAGCAGGATGTCTAGAGAATCCAACTATAATTGTATGAATATCTATGTACTCTCTTAGTCTGATTAGCTATCATTTTATATATTTGGGTGCTCTTATTTTGGGTGCATATATATTCAAGATTGATCTTTCTTGCTGATGGATTTGAGTCTTATATCATTATGTAGTGTCCTTCAATGTCCTTTTAACGTTTATTGGTTTAAAATTTGTTTTGCCTGATATAAGAATAGCTACTCCTGCTCTTTTTTTTTTCATTTTCTTAGAAGATCTTTCTTTACCAGTGGGTGTCATTTGCTGTGAGATGAGTTTCCTGAAGTCAGTGGAAGGATAGTTTCTTTATCGATTTTGCCACTCTATGCCTTTTGAATGGTGTATTGAGTCCATTCACTTTTAATTATTGATATGTGGGGGTTTGTTCCTGTCACATTACTATTAAGAGGCTACTTTGCTTTTTTTAGGTTTTGTGGTTAATTTGTATATTCTCTGAACTCTGTACTTGCCTGTGCTTTTGTAATAGGTGGAATCATTTTTTTTCCCCCAGTTCTGTGCTTCTTAATCATCTCCTGGTCTGGATGCAGCATATTCTCTTAGAAATTGGATGCTTGGGAAATAATTTAATACTCCGTCATTAATGAAGCTTAGCTTAGTGAGATAGGAAATTTTGGACTGGGGTTGCTTTTTTTAAACAATGTTGAAAATGGAAACCCAGTTCTTTCTGACTGTAGGGATTCTGCTGAGAAGTTTGCTGCAATTCTAATGAGTCTTCCTTGGTAGGTGGTTTGTTCTTTCTCTATGGCTGCTTTTAGTATTTTTCTTTTATGCTCACATTGTGGAGACAAAATGTCATGTGTCTTGGGGATGGTCTTCTCTGGATCTCTGTTTGTATGGCCATCTCTCTGGCAAGAAGGGGAAATTTTCTTGAATGACATCTTGGAAGGCTTGTTCCAGGGTGTTCTGTTTCTTCTTCTATCTCAGGGATGCCAATCAACCATAGATTTGATATCTTTACATAATTTCAAACTTCTTATAGGCTTTGCTCATTCTTTCTAAGCCTTTTCTCCTTGTTTTTGTCAGACTAGTTTCGTTCAATAGTTTGGTCTTTGAGCTATGAGATTCTTTCCTCTGCCTGGTTGATTCTGCTGCTCCAGTATGTCATTATGTTTTGAAATTCCAGGAAAAAAAAACCAAAAACTTTTCATTTCCAGGAATTAAGATTGAACCTTTCTTGTATTGGACAACTCGGGTTTCACTTCCTGCACTATTTTAGTTGCCTGGATGTTCTGCATGCCATCTTCTCATGGCTCTCTTTGTCTTTGCCATTCAGAGTTGGAATTCTATGTCTGTCATCAGGATCAGGTATTCAGATAAGTTCCATTACTTGGGATTTGGAAAGCCATTTTGTGTGTGTCAACTCAAGACTTTGAGCATTGCTGGCGTTTTTCTATGGTTTCTTCCTCATCTGTGAAGGTAGACTGTTCTCCTTGAATTTTTATTTATTAATTTTAATTTTTAAATTGCTTTAATTAGTTACAGTTGTTACTGTTGCCTGTCTTCTCTCCTCTGGCCGAACTGTGGGGGAAAGGGGCAACCAGCAGTGGAAGAAAGGGTAGTATTCTTGCGGGCGAAGACTGTCTAAAGCTACTTCACCAGTGCAGTCTGGCAGAAATGGGACAGAACCTTTCCTATATTTCATAGTCTTTCCCCTCTTTCTGTGACAGGCTACAGTAGGAGCTCCTCCCTACATTGCCTGTCAAGAGGGTTGACAGGCAACCAGGTAGGGCTCTACTCTGACTCAGGTGCTCTTAGGGGTATGAGTCGGCCTTCTCCAATGTTGTTGGGACCACCCTTTGTGCACAGAGGGTAGAAGGAAAGCATTGAGGGGTTATTATTTTTCCTCTGTCTGTGGGTAGGCTGGGCCACTGCCATGGCAGCTGCTATGCAGAGGCATTTGACCTCTTAGATTCCTTTCTGCTCCATGAGAAAGACTGATTTCACAGTGGCAGTTCCCTGAAGGCAAGTCAACATCTGCAGCCCTGGCCTAGGGTCCTAAAGGCTTCAGGCATGATGAAACTTAACAAATTGGTGGCATCAGCCCTGCTTGGTGCTGAAGAAGGAGGGAGGGGGGCACAACCCACCACTGCATAGTGTTTCCCTCTGAGACTCTCGGTGGGAGGGTTAGAGGCTTCCGTTTGATGTCCTGGGAAGTGGTGTTTCCAGGGTTCCACATGGGATCCGCCATGCCTCTGACTCCACCAAGGACAGCCTATTTTCCAAAGTTTAACATTTTATATTCATACCTGAATATGTGAAAATAGAATCATATTATTTCCTTGTGAATATGTGATATTTTTCATATATTTAAGTTTAGTTATTTTAGTTAGATTGAAGTGATTATAATATTTTTATTCTGCTATGTTTTTCTCTAACAATTAATGGTGATGAGAATATTCTTTTTTTAACAACATGTTCCACCTCTTTATTTATTCAAATTTTTCTCTTTTGTCTTTCAATAAAATTTTATAGTCTTTTGTCACTGAAATCTTAAATTTTTCTTTATTATTATTTTTAAATGTTTTTGGCCTAAATATTGAATATCATTATTATAAAAACTCTAAAAAGCTTCAATAATGTTATCATATATTATATATGACATTATCCTACACTATATGGAAGCAAGAAAGTCACAAAATAGTCACAATGCTCCCTACAAAAAAAAGTTGGACAGCTTATACATTTGATTTCAAGGTCTTGTGTTAATTTACAATAATAAAAACAGTGTGGCATTTGTGTATATAAATTACAAATAATAATTATATGAGTTTATAGGGAACATAATGCTGTTTCTATATATAATGCATAATGATCAGATAAGTGTAATTCACATATCCATCATCTTAACATTTATCATGTCATTTTTCGGGGATTATCCAGTATCTTTCTTGTAGCTATTGAAAACTGTGTAATATGATATTGTTGACTATATTATCCTATAGTGGCAAATCAAAACCGCAATGAAGTATTACCCTAGTTAAAATCCTACTATCAAAAAGACAAAAAAATTAAAAATGTTAATGAAGATGTGAAGAAAAGGAAACTCTTATACACTGTTAATGAAACCATTACTAATACACCTACTATTGAGAACAGTATGGAAGTTTAAGAAAAAACTACAAATAAAATTATCATTCAATTCAGCAATCCCATTTGTATTTATCCAAAAAAAATTAATATATTGGTGAGTACCTTTTATTGTGATCATTGATCATTCATAGATCTTAGCTATGCCAGTTCAATAGTATTGTTCAATTGTATTGTGTTGTTTGTCTTTTTAACACTGATTTGTAAAACTTTTAAAAAATATATCTTGCATACAAGTTTTTGTTAAATATATTGTGCAAATATATCCTTTCAGACTGTGGCTTACTTTCTTCTTTTTTTTTTTTTTGAGTTGGAGTGTCATTCTTGTCACTCAGGCTGGAGTGCAGTGGCATGCTCATGACCACCGCAGCCTCGACCTGCTGGGCTTAGGTGATCCCTCTGCCCCAACCTTCCAAGTAGTTGGAAGTACTTATTTTAATGTGTATTTATTAGAGAACAAGGCCATCATCTTGATAACAATTTAATTTTTATTTATTTTTCTTCTAATTTTATTGCTTTCTTATTTTTATTAATTCATTTTTACTTACCCAAAGACAGTAAAAATACTCTATGCCTTCTTCTACATTTTTTACAGTTTAGCTTAAAGTTTAGGTGTGTAATTAATGTTTCTTTCTTTGTTGTAAGAAATGGGCCAAAGTTATTTTTAATTTTTTTCTTACAGGTGTTCAGCTTTTCCAGAACTATTTGTTGAATAAACAATTATTTCTTCACTGATTAACTTTGATGCTTCTTTTAAAAATCAATTAACTAGCCGGGCTTGGTGGCTCAGCCTGTAATCCCTCACCTTTGGGAGGCTGAGGTGAGTGGATTGCCTGAGCCAACGGGTTTGAGACCCACCTGGGCAACTTGGTGAGACCTCATCTCTACAATAAATCAAAAATTAGCCGGGTGTGGTAGCGTGCACCTGTAGTTCCAGCTACTTGGAAGGCTGAGTGGAAGGATCACCGGAGCCTAGCAGGGCGAGGCTGTGGCTGGGAGTGGCCACTGCACTCGAGTCTGGACGACAGAGTGCGACTCCAACTCAAAAAAAAAAAAAATCAATTAATTTATACTTGGGAATCTACATTTTTTGTCTCTTTGTTTTATTCCATTAATCAGTATGTCTCTACTTACACAAATGCCACACTGTTTTTATAATTGTAAATTAGCACAAGATCTTGAAATCAAATGTATAAATTCTCCAACTTTTTTTTGTAGGGAACATTGTGGCTATTTTGTAACCTTCTTGCTTTTACATAGTGTATGATAATGTTTTATATAATATATGATAATGTTATTGAAGCTCTTTAGAGCTTTTATAATAATGATATTCAATTTTTAGCCCAATTTAAGAACTTACATCACTTGAAATAAGCCCATTGAATTGGATGAATTTTATGATATGTGAAATATTTCTCAACAGAACTAATGAAAAAAAGTGGACTATAAAATAAAGGAATAAAAACAGTAATCAGAATTGATTGGTTAATCAATGACCTTAATTTATTATTGAACCTGCAAAAATTTTGTAAAGGTAGATTTTTTTATTTTCAAGTTCATTTGGACTTAACCATGTTTAATTCCTGATAATCTAAATTTTAATGTTAAAAAGTATATGACCGTCTGGATGAGTAGGTGAGAAAACCCGAAGTACATTCTACTCTCCTAAAGAAATACTTAAAAATTACTAAGTCTACTGGGAAATTACATAGCATCATTGAGTTTTCACCTTTTTTCTCTTTGTATGCCAAGTCTTTAATGAAAGTGCTAAACAGCAATGAAATGGCCAAAGGCAGGAAGCCAGAGAGAAAAGGGAGAGAAGAAAGAGCCAAATAAGCAAGCTTTAAATAACTAAGAGTTGATTGATTGATTCAACCCATTTAGACAATTATCTTAATAGCGCGGTTTGCTGAAATTTTTGAGTGATCTTGCCAGGTACTCTAAAATAGTTGTGATTTAGAAACACTATGAGTAGTGTTTAAGTGCAGAAGATGAGACTCAGACAACTTCAATTTAAATAGAGGTTCCATGAGTTCTGATGTTTGCCACCTTTTCTTGATTCAGACCCAATTCATACTGATGTATGAACTTATTGAAGTCACACATGTAAAACACTTTACACAGTACCCAGAACACTGTATTTACTCAGTAAACAATTGTGGCATAAAGATAAATTAATATATATGATAGCTTTCATTAGTATTTTAGAAAATCATTCACAAGAATAGATCACATATACGGAAGGTCAATATTGTGGTAGAAAAGGAATTAATATCATCAATTCAATTTGGTGAGGGAAATGCATTGTGAGTGAATGCTTGGCCAATATAACTGGTCGTTACAGCTCACATAACTGAATATGCTATTCTTTAAGATCAGGTTTTTTGTAATATTTTTTCAAAATAATAAAACATAAAATTAGAATTATTGGATAAATAAACACAGCTAATAATGAAACAGTAAACCCTTTAACAGGGAAAGGAATGTGTAAATATACATCTTTGTAATGATTTTCCTATCTTAATAATCAAATGATTTATTAAAGAACTATACATATTCCAAACAGCTATTATGCATCAGGTTCTGCATTAAGGAACACAAATGAATATGTAAGAGAATTAGGAGAAAATATGATGGTTTATTTGTCAATAAAATATGCATAAGGAAACAATGGCAGGAGTGAAGTAGTAAATAATAACCATAGGTAGATAAACAAAATTCCCCTCCATAATAGAAGTCATCAAACTTTTATTTTTCTCATAAGGGTCAACTAGGAACCATTTTAAGTTTATAGGCTAGAGAGTGTCTGTGAGACTATTCACTTCAGTTGTAGCTTTAGGAGAGGCAAGCTGTCTTTTCTTCATTTTTCTTGGTTCATAGCTGAGACCCCATAACAAGAAACATATCAATCAGAGAGCCCTAATTAAAGTAAAATAAGACCCAAAGAAATGGTTAAACCTGAGCTTTTTTAAAAGTAGATTTGCTAAAGACAGGATAGTTGTAGAAAAATATCATAGGCCTAAAAGGTATGATTTAGTGGTAATAATTAAGAAGAAACTAGCCAGGCCTGTTTGTTGAGAGTCTTCTCTGTGACCTTTTGTCTTCTAAGATACACCTTTTATCTGGTGATTGAGAGGGCATCTCTCATATAAGGGTCTTATAACCTGCTTCTGGAAATGTCAGAAAACCTTTTATAGGTTTTAAGGCCTGATTCAGGGGAGAAAGGCAAGAGGAAGGTAAGAGTGACCTTCTGGCTTCTATAGTTTTGTTTGCTCAAGTTTCTTCACTTAAAACAGCAAAAATGCCAAAGTGGCATATTTTGAGGTAGCATGTTCTGAACATCATAGCACTCAAGCAACCATAAACAATATGCTTAAAACAAAAGAAAGCATATAAGTAACAAAATGAAAGTAACAAAAAGAAAGCATGTAAGTAACAAAATGTTTTATTTACTATATTTGTTATCTATAAAAGCAGGCCTAATTTTGTCCTGAGTGCATGTTTTTCTGACCCTGTACTAAGGAAAGTTACTTAAAGGATAAATTAAATGTATGAAAGACAATTAATGTTGAAAAAATGATATGCCAAAATAGTTTCATTTGGTTTATATGTAAATGTGTTTTAAATTAATGAAGAAATTGAATAAATTTAAGTAAAAAAATTGGATTGCATTTCAGAAAGACTATTGTTAATTAATCTAGTGTTGTTACCTATTAAAACATCAATAAAAATAATTTAGCAGAATTATAAAACTAAGTCTGTGCATTAGTGTTTAGAAACGCATAACTTTCACATGTGACTTCTCTGATGTCTGTTTTTCAAGCATGTGCATAAATGCTTTGAAGCTGTATCCAGTAAAATCTTACAGCTTTCTGTTGTCGTTCCTTTTAAATTTTTTTGAGGTTAGCCGGGCTCGGTGGCTCAGCCTGTAATCCCGCACCTTTGGAAGGCTGAGGTGAGTGGATTGCCTGAGCCCGCGGGTTCGAGACCCGGCTGGGCAGCAAGACCTCATCTCTACAATAAATCAAAAAATCAGCTGGGCGTGGTTGCGCATGCCTGTAATTCCGGCTACTTGGAAGGCTGAGGCGGAAGCATCGCCGGAGCCCAGCAGGTCAAGGCTGTGGTGGCCGGGAACGGCCACTGCACTCCAGTCCGGGCGACAGAGTGAGACTCCAACTCAAAAAAAAAACAAAAAAAATAATAAAATAAATTTTTTTGAGGACTGTAAGCTGCAAAATCTCCCTATCAATAGGTGTTTTTAGAGATTTAATATAAAGTTAATAATTGTTCAAAGTCCCCAAAATTATTCAGAATTTTACAAGCTGAGTTGAATGGGTTAAACTATTCAGTCATCTCTGGTACTCACACTTCCCTTGAAAATTTGGAATTCAAATTATCTGAAGTTCAGGTATAGCAATTGTTTTTTATTAAACAAAAATCTCTGAATCTGTTATATTTATAAAATTAGTTTTCAAAACAACTTTGACTCATGCACATAATTAATCATACCAGGGTGCCAACAAAAGTATACACATTTTAAGAGATATTCACCATTATCAGAAGTTTCTGGACACTGATGGTAACCACTGTGATCACCTCTTATAATTGCAGAAACCAAAGGTGACTTGTATTCATCTTACTGAGTATTACAATTTTAATGCTGTTTTTCCTTTCTTAAAATGTGTATACATTTTTTTTTTGGCACCCTCTATATTTACTGTTATAGTTAGGTAACATTCATTCAGTAATTATTTCACAAGTACATCTGAATTTGTAAACACATACAGGATAAAAGTTCAGAAACAAAATTAATTACCCTAAAGTTCAGTGAACATGCCATGGTGAATCAAATGAAGACTTTGTACCATGTAGCAGCATGTGAACAGATAAAAGCAAAACAATCTATGTGTCTCAATTTCTGTTTACATCTAGGCCAGAATAAAAAACACCTTTACATCATTCTGTAGTGCAAAGTTAATAGTCTTGTCCTACTTCTGGAGTGACAATGAGCCACACCTGACAAATAAGACCTCACTGTAAGAGAAAAACTCCCCTTAGGATGGCTAAGTGGTTAGAGTAGTGCTTTCCAAGAGAAATATAATGAAGGCCATGGAAATAATTTTAAGTTTTCCAATAGCCAGGTTAAAAAAATAGAAAAAAAAAAAGAAAAGAATCAAAACAAAATTATGAATGAGATATATTTTTTAAATTCAATATCTACCCTAGATTTTGAAGACTTTGCATAAAAAAAGTAAGCTATCTAATCATATATTTATTACATATTGAATATAATATTTTGAATGTATTGGGAAAGTATAATATATTAAAAAATTTACACTCTTTTTAATTTTAGTATTTGTAATAGCTGCATTCATGCATGTGGCTACTGACTACTACATTGAGTTGCACAGGCTTAAATTCCACTCCACACATAGGAGGTAAATTAACAGTTTGTATGAACTGTCAAAGAGTTACATTATTTTCTCTAAAGTAGGCATAAATACAGTAACTTCATTAGTGTATTAGTGTATATGAAAATACTTCATTAGTGTGTATGAAAGTAAATGATAATCTATATAAAATGCAATTAAAATGCTAGCTAATATTATGAATATTATTGGTCATAGAGTCCAATTTAAATACTATGGTACCTGTATGAAAGAAATGTAGTTTTCATTGCATTCCATCTTCCTTTCTTTACTTGATGTGATAATTAATTTTAGGTGCCAATCTAGCTAGGCTTGGTTGTTTGGTCAAATGCCAGTTTAGATTTTGCCACGAAGGTATTTTTTAGATATGATTAACTTTTAAAGTTACATACTTTGAGGAGAGCATATGACCCTCTATAAAATGGGTGGGCCTCTATGAGGTTTTTCTAAAGAATTAGTAAATCTGCCTCCAGACAGAGTTAGGACTCAAGACTGCAACATTAACTCTAACTGGAATTTCTCTCTCTCTCTCTCTCTCTCTCTCTCTCTCTCACACACACACACACACACGTATTGGTTCTATTTCTATGGAAAACCTTGACTAATACATTTGCCTTAAATCCCATAGCCCCAAAGTAATAACAGCGAATGCACTCAAGAGAGTGTAACATTATTAAATCAGGGTAATACTCTCTTTTCATTTAAACAGTCCCTTTGTTGGTAGGATAGTCATACATTTTATTTTCAGAATGGAGACACTTTTGAGATGAAAGTGTGCATAATTCATAATAACAGTGAATCAGGTAACAGAGACTATCTCAAGAAATCCAAGAGTAATTGTTATCTAAACTTTAAGTAAGCTTGACATTCTTTGGGTAGATATTTAGTCTTCCAAGGTGTCTATTTCAATCTTTTTCCATCCTATCATCCATTTCAAGATTGCAGGAATAGCTAGCATCCTATGGCACTGAGATGGATTTCTGGTAAAGATGCTGGCCTCACATTGAGATGTTTTATTTACTCAACTGGGAATTTTATCCACTATTTTTGATGATGCCAATACTGAAGCTTCTATAGGTGCTACAATTCACGGCCTCTGCTTTTACATAGTTTCTATATAGTGCTCTAAGAAAATCGATTTCAGTCAGCACGGTGGCTCAAGCCTGTAATCCCAGCACTTTGAGAGGCCGAGGCCAGAGGATTGCCTAAGCTCAGGGATTTCAGACTAGCCTGGGCAACTTGGCGAGACCACGTCTCTACAAAAAATAAAAAAAAAAAATAGCCAGATGTGGTAGCACGCCCCTGTAGTTCCAGCTACTTGGAAGGCTGAGGCAGAAGGATCACCTGAGCCCAGCAGGTCAAGGCTTCCGTGGCTGAAAGTGTGCCACTGCATTCCAGACTGGGTAACAGAGTGAGACTCCAACTCAAAAAGAAAAAAAGAAAATGGATTTCAGAGACTTAGAGTCTAGATAAAGCCTATCTAAAATTTGGTCAAGCTGATTAAGCATAGTCCTACAAAAAACCAAGAATTCAAACACATACAGCTGCTGCTATCAAGTATCTGCTTGTGGGTCATGATTGTTGTTTCTCTATATTAAAAAAGATAGCAGTAGAATAAAGTATGGAGAACAGAAAAGACAAGTTTAAAACATTGGTCAATGTGGCATCTGCCTTTAACCATATCTAATAGTGATGATCTTCCAAGATTGAAGGCTGCTGTTTCTCTTCTACCTTTCACATTTTGAATAAATCTTTGGGATGATGCTATCTTGAGCCACTGAGAAAATGGCTTCTGGGAAAAGTAGTCTCCAGTTTACCCAAAGTGATATAGTATATTCCAGCACAACACAGATATTGCCATCTTGGCACATGTCCTTTAGACTTTTTTCACTTAAACAACAAAATAATGATTGCAAGATCATTATTGTATCAAACATGATGCAACAATCTTTTATATAATCAAATCACATTACTTCTCTTCCCCAAACTGAATATACAATGTTAGTCAATATCTGTTATTGGATAGCATTTTTCACTTTGGAACTAACACATCTGAAACAAACAAACAAACAAAAACAAAACAAAACAAAACAAACCCAATTAATAAGCTAAGAAGAAAAAATTATAGTAAGGTTTGTAACGATAGGAGAAACTCCCATTTTTGCCTCTTTATTTCTGGTATTGGGAGAAATAACACCTTATACTGATCACTAATTCTGACAAAATATTGCCTTCAGGAGATCAATATTCCAACACTGCAAGATCCCACTTAGCTTGCAGTGTAACTTATTGTTCAAAAGAATATTTTTAGCTTTCTATCAGGTTAGCTGCTTCAGAATGGTAGGGCATATGATTCAATGCAAATTGCATGAGAATAAATAAGAAAACGACACTTTATTAATTTACAATTATTTTCCTGGTCAGAAGAAGTATATGGAATATCATAATGATAATCACACACGTAAGTTTATAAATAGTTATAATAGAAGTATTGTGCACAGAAAATGTAAATGCATACCGATTAAGTATCCATTCCAGACAGAATAAAGCATTGCCTTCTCTGTAATGGAAGTTTTCATATATATGTAATCTGTCTCCAGATGGCAGGCTCAACTGTATTGAGGTATGGTCTTATATCAAGAGCTCTTTTTTTTATTTGACTCCAGGCAGTTGGGGAAATGGCAGTAGCTATAATCAGATCAGCCAGGATATTTCAGCCTTAATGTTGCTAGCATGGTGCATAACTTTCATAACCACTTCCCTGCTTTAGGTGCTATTTTTACTGAGATATCTGTAGAAGAACAAGGATGATTGAGAAAAAAGACTGACTGATAGTCACCAAAATGAGTTATCTTGCCCAACTAATTGTTAAAAATCTTTCCTTTCTGAAGATGCTGTTTAGTGAGCATTTTCAGGGTCAACAAGATGCTAATTCACATACTTCTTCCTCAGTTCTTGTTAACACTTTTCCAGTCAATTATTCTAAGATCCATTCAGTCAAACCATTAGCCATTGTCGATAAATCATTGTAGATACATATCTCAGTCTTCTCACCTTCAGCCCGCTGAGAGGATTTTCCTTCACTCCTCTTCTTTGGAGACTCCTGAATGGGAATGTAATATTACCACTGTCCATTTTTTATTATTGGTAAAATTTGGGGAACTATATTTTCAAGTGATTTAAAATATTTTATCTCTCTAGTTGCCATCAACTCCTTAAGAGGTTACTAGCATGACATGAAAAGCAGGAAACTTGTATTCTTAACCACTTGCTCATGCAAATTGCTTGTCCCCTCAGCCTTATTTATAATGTACCTATTCCACTTTTTGGTAGAATGGTGCTGTATATGTTCAATATTATGGTGTAGATGTCAGAGAAACTCCAGTTCATTATGTGACGTATGGTCACGCATAATGTAACTATTATGGCCGAGTAGTTGTTTCTTAAAGGGCAATCTTTTATTGCCTATGAATGGCATATATTTACTCCAAAACCCTAAATGTATATACTGAATTCATTCAAAATGTCTTGCTAAAGGCTTCATATATCAACCTTATCTAACTCTTACATTTAAAGCACCCCTGGATCTCGTAGATATATTGTCCAGTATTAGAGAAGCTCACATGCCCTCACTGATCTGATGCTTTTTCACTCCACTCAAAATGGAAAGTCTTTCAGTGAGGCAGGTATGAATCCTCCAAAACAAAAGGAATTGACTAGACAGATTTTTCTTTTCCTTGGTGGTACAGGAGCTCCAGAGACAGTAATGTGAATGTTTCTCTGATGCAATGTTTCAACATGCTATATTAAGGTTCATAGAGTCCAACAGCCCAACCTTTCAATTCATGGTTTAGCATAATAATCTCTAGGAAACTTTCAGATTCCTTGTCAAGGGGGAAGGCCAAAGATCACCCTTTGGCTGGCCAAAGCCCTCAAAATGATAATAAGATCATCTTTTACTCAAGGAACTTGTGAATTGTAAATGGCTAACAGGTCTTTTGCAGGAAAAACCCCATAGAGGCCCAAATCCCCACATTAACCTAATCAGTCTTTCATGACCTACACACACACAACCCCCCCCCCCCGCCCACCACCACCATGGCAGCAATCATGTGACTAACCCACTCATCTGCCTGCTATTCCTCATCTGATGTCAGTACTTGTTCTTACCTACCCCTCCGTGATGACATGGAGCAGACCACCACCCAGTCACCTTAATGAACTTCCCCCATCAAAGGGAAGGGTTAAAAGCAATCATCATGGAGCAGCCAGTGACCATTGCTAGGTCATTGCCACCACCATTGCCACAGTCATTGTCAGACCATTGCAGTCATTGCCTTGCTAAGCTATGGTGTGGCCATGTGCTCTTTTAACTACAGCCAGGCCATGTTTTGTGAAGCTTTGGCCCACTCCCCTCTCTTGGGGAGGTGAATCCTCTCTTTCTCTCTTTCCCATTTGTAGCGGGAACCTTCCAGAGAGAGGCAAGACACTGAGGCTACTTGCCAGAAAGCAGCTTTATTTGTGCCAGCACTGGCTCAGCGAATTCGCATCCAAAATGAACCCCTAATGCAGTGGGGGCATTTGCTTATATACTTTTGGTAACTACCCTTTTACATTGCACATCCCTTTGCTTTCCTTTTAAGGCAACAGTTTACCATTACACATTTGATTGGCTACTTTACAGCTTGGGGCTACAATTAGTCTTACATACACTTTCCATCTGTTTTTGACTCTTTCTCCCTGAAAGTATGTGAAAACAGGTGAAGGTTTTTGAATGAGTTAGGTGTGAATGATTCATACTTTATGAAAGGTGGTACCTATAGAAAACTAAAAGAAACTTAGCTTATTCTTAGTTTAGTCTTTTTGTCAGCATAGTCATTAGAAAGTGTTCAGACATTCTACTGCAGGCCAAGCAACAGCCCACTCTTCCTCCTCATCACTTGACATCCACTTTTAAAGATGAAGGAAATATCACAGAAATAAGATTATGATGAAGATGGAGCTTTTGTTAACTTCTTTAATGATAGATAAACTTTTACTATCATCACTTAAAGTTCAGGGCACAGTCAAGTGAATACGCAAAAATAAGAAAACAAAAAAATGCTCTGTTGGAAATTTCAAAGAATAAATTTAATGTACTTACTGAACATTTATGCAATCATTTGTTTCTTTATGAAAGAAGTAGTATTAAGTGCTATGTGTCAGACTATATTCCAAGACCTGAGAACACAGTTGTATAAAAAATAGATATTATCCCATCTCTTATGGATGGAGACATACATCTGTGCACACAAATACTTTCATAAGTAAGATGATTTCATGTCATTCAAAATGATAAAATATTAGGTGCAATAATGTGATAAAAAGTGACTAGGTGAAGGTTACTTTAAATTGGCATGCGCATTTCAGCTAAACACAGAGATATGAAACAGCTAGTCATAAAGGGATGGCCTGGAAGGCTGTATACATATTAGCAACAGAAAATGAGCATGAAGTGATGGAAGCACTGACAGAATACTGGAATGCCTCGACCTTACCTGGTGGGGTTGAGTCTGCTATGAGATGAAAGAGACAGACAAGAGTTAGAAATGTAGTGCCTTCTAGGTCAGTGAAGGCAGTTTGGATTTTATTTTCAATGGGAAGGCAAGCCATTGCAGAGTTTTAAATAAGGAAGAAACTAGATTCAATATTTAACATAATTTTTTTTTAATTTAAAGAAAATAATTTTGTGTTAGATAAGTGCTGAAATATGTTTTTAAAAGTCTTAGTTTTAGCTTTGCACAGATGATGCCTGTTTCAGCAAGAAAGAACATTCTCACATGATTACACACCAACCAGATAGGTTTGGAAAGTTTCTTAGAAAAATTTTCTTTTTTGTCACAGGTTATTTAAGTGCACTTATGTACCTTGTATTCCATCTTCAATTACTTATATGAAAAAGCATATACTATATATATATTAATTTTGATATAATTAATTGTCAATAATTGATTGTGCTAATTATTTATTATGCTTGATAGATAAAACATAATTTTTAGAAGTACAAAATATTAAAAATTAAGCTACTATGTATTAGACACTATTTTAATTGTTTAAAATATATACATTCACTTATCTTTATGAAAACTCTAGGGAGTATGTACTATTATTGTCTGTTTTATTTTTAAGCAAACAGAAACAGAAAGTCTATCAGTCTGAGTTCACTTTTAGAGAATTGAAACTGTTAAAACTGACAATCATGAAGAGATTAATACAGATTATCAAATGGCTTAAAAAATGCTTAAAGGTTTAACAAACAGACGCTAAACTGAGATTTCAGGTATGTGTAAGTTTGGGGGGACCATAATAAAGTAGCACAGATTAAGTTGCTTAAACAATAAAAATGTATTTTCTCACAGTGCTGGAGGAAAATCAAAGGTCAGAGTTTCTAGAAGAATAATTCCTCCCGATGCTCATGAGAGATGGATCTAAGCCATTATCTTTGTCTTGTAAATGGTTATGTTCTTTCTGTCTTCACATCATCTTTTCTCTGTATCTGTGAACAAATAACTGCATATAAAGAAACAGTAATATTGGATTGGAAACCACCCCAGTGACCTCAGTTTTACTTAATTACTCCTGTAAAAACTCTCTCTCCAAACATGTACTGTTGGGGTACTGGGGTTAAGATATCAATATATCATTTTTTGGAGGGAAGCAATGCATCCTATAACAAGTTGTGACAACCAAATCTACTTTACAGAACTGGACCATGAAGGAAGGTGCTACACTATGTCATGGGCATGAAAGTGTCTTCCAAATATATCAAATATAGAAACTTCAACTCTGGCCTGTGGGCTCAAGAATCAGTTGCCATTGGCCTAACTGAATTTCAGATTTTTCCTGTGTTTTACTGGACCTGAAAACCCAAATATGTTTACAACCCTAGTGTTAAGGAATCTTTAAATCTTATAATTGTAGCATTTTGTTTCTCAGTATTCGTGAAAATAAAAGCATACTAGTAGAATTCTAAAAAGAATACCGAGTAAGCCAAACTACAGAACTTGCCACAAAATGGTTGAGTAATTTTTCTGTCTCATGTGTAGTAAATGAAAAAGCCAAGTAGGAGTAATTCTGTTCTACAAAGGAAGCAGCTAAATCTTCAAATTATCCAATTTAATTATTTAGATTTAGTAATTTAGTAATATTAATACAAGAGGGGATCTAAAAGACTGAAGAATTATCCTTTGAAGGGCAGGTCTATTGTAGTAAAGGCTTCTCCCACTAGGTAAGTATTCTAAGATTTCATCAGCATCTGTGTACCAGCTAGCGTTGTTGTGAGAGGTGGGCATTGGGCTTCATTGAACATTTTTTTGTGGAGATTCTTTCAGTGTGTTTGCCTATTTCATGATGGGTGATTTACACAAACCAACTTGCTCACAATCATGCTGCGTGTTCAGCAGTTTTTGACCCCAAATGGCATGACCCCAGTTCCCCTCCCTTCTATTCACCTAATCTTGCCTGAGCAACTGTTTTTGTGGTTGTTGCCCCGGATAAAAGAAGTCCTCAAAGGGAAATGCTTCATCAGTGTGGAAGAGGTGAAACATAAAATGACAAAAGTCATGTATATACACAAAATAGGAGGGAGGACGCCTAAAAAACTGGAATTTATTTATACAAAAATGTGTAATTATTTTTACATGTTTAAACTTCAGTTACCTTCAAAGAACTCTCCATTTGATGCAATGTGCCTATTGAGATGCTTTTTCCGCTTCTTAAAATAGTTTGCATGCTCATCAATTTTAAAGCCTTTTAGTACTTTGGCCATTTTTTTCTTTCACTTATCAGGGGAAGCCTGTACTACAAAGGGGCCCACACTCCAAACAATAATTCCTGTTTTTTAGGCCTCCATGCACACATACACACACATACACACACACACACAGTTGAATGACTGACAAAATAGTCGATACAAAAATGCTAAACAGATGAACAGACTAATGAAATTTTTTTTTCCATAGCATCACAGGGGAGCAATCACACTTTAATAATTTACTAGAGAGCTATATTTCTTTTTTATTATTAATTTTTATTATAAAGATGTGGGGTACAATTCAGGGTTAGATATACAAACATTGATCATGCAGATACCCTTTTTGATGAGGTATGTCCCTCCCTCCCCTAGCAGTTTCCCTCAACTGCCCATCCCATGCCCCCTCCTCTGACTGTTTCCCATTACTGCCAATCCCTCTCTTATAGCATTATAATTGTGCAAGGTCCTCTTATGAGTGAGAACATATGGAACTCTGTTCTTTGTTTCTGTGATAAATCACTGATTATGATCAACTCCAAATCCATCCAGGTTGCTGCAAAGTTCATATATTTGTCCTTCTTTATGGCTGCATAATATTCCTTTATGTATATGTACCATAATTTTTTTATCCAGTGCAGCTTCGATGGACAGCATGGTTGATTCCATGTTTTTGCTATTGTGAATAGAGATGCAATAAACATACATGTATAGGTATCTTCTTTGCATAATAATTTGAGTTCCTCTGGTTATATTCTCAATAGGGGAATTGCTGGGTCATATGGATGGTCAATTTCTAGTTCTTTCAGAAATCACCACATTGATTTCTAGAGAGGTTGTACAAGTTTGCATTCCCACCGGCAATGTAGAAGGATTCCTTTTTCTCCACATCCTCACCAGCATCTGTTTGCTTTATTATTGATGGCCATTCTTACAGGGGTAAGTAGTATCTCAGTGTGGTTTTGATTTGCATTTCTCTGATGATGAGTGAGGCTGAGCACTTTTCCATGTGTCTGTTGGCTGCCCATATATCTTCTTTTGAGAAGTGTTTATTCATGTCTTTTGCCCACTTTTTAAAGGGGCTGTTTATTTTTTTCCCTTCAGTGCATTTGAGTTCCTCGTAGATCCTAGATGTTAGACCTTTGTCAGATATACAGTTGGCAAATATTTTTTCCCATTCTGTGGGCTGTCTGCCTGCTCTCTTGATGGTTTCTTTTGCTTTGCAGAAGATCATTAATTTGATAAGGTCCTATTTGTCTATCTTATTTCTTAAGGTATTGGCCTTTAGGGTTCTGAATAGGAATTGGTTCCCAGTTCCAATTTCTATAAGGGTGTCTCCTGCATTTTCTAAGATTCTTATAGTTTGAGGTTTTAAGTTTAGGTCTTTGATCCATTTAGAGTTAATTTTTGTGTATGGTGATAGGTAAGGGTCGGGTTTCAATCTTCTACATGTGGTCAGACAGTTTTCCCAGCATCATTTACTGAATAGGTCCTCCTCTCCCCAGTGGTTGTTGTTAGAGGCTTTGGTAAAGACGAGTTGGTTGAGGAATTGAGGCTTTGCTTCTGAAGTCTCAATCTTGATGCATTGGTCTATGTACCTGTTTTTGTACCATACCAGACTGTCTTGATTACTGTAACCTTATAGTAAAGGTTGAAATCTGGAAGTGCGATACCTCCTGCTTTGTTTCTCTTGCTAAGGATTGTTTTGGCTGTTTGTGGTTGTGTATGTTTCCATATGAATTTCTGTATAGTTATTTCCAGGTCTGAGAAGAATGATGTCGATAACTTAATGGGTATTGCATTATATCTTTAGATTGCCTTTGGTAGGATGGACATCTTAACAATGTTGATTATTCCTATCCATGAGCATGGAATATTTTTCCATTTGTTTGTGTCTTCTAGGATGTCTTTGAGCAGTGTTTTGTAATTCTCATCTTTCACTTCTCTGGTTAGGAAGATGCCCAGGTATTTCTTTCTTTCTTTCTTTTCTTTTTTTTTTTTTTTTTTTTTTGTGTGGCTATTGTGAATGGGATTGTGCTTTTTATTTGGGTCTCTGCCTACTTATTGTTGGTATATAGGAATGCAACTGACTTTTCCATGTTTATTTTGTACCTGAGACTTTGCCAAAGTCCTTTATCAGTGCATACAGGTTTTTGACAGATTCTTTTGGATTCTCAAGGTATAGGATCATATCATCAGCAAAGAGGGATAAATTGACTTCCTCTTTTCCTATTTGGATACCCCTGATTTCCTTCTCTTGTAAATTGCCCTCCCTTGAACTTTCAACACAATATTGAAAAAAAAGGGTGAGAGTGGGCAGCCTTGTCTTGTTCCAGTTTTCATGGGAAATGTTTCTAGTTTCTGTCCATTTAGCAATATGTTAACTGTGAGTTTGTCATAGATGGCACTTACTATTTTGAGGTATGTTCCTTCTATACCTGGGTGTTTGAGGGTTTTTATCAAGAAGGGATACTGAATTTTATCAAAAGCTTTTTCTGCATCTAATAATATAATGATGTGGTTCTTGTTTTTACATGTGTTGATGTATTTAATGACATTTATGGTTTTGCAAATGTTGAACCAGCCCTGCATCCTGGGGATGAAGCCTACTTGGTCATGGTGGGATGATTTTTGAGATGTGTTTTTGAATCCGATTTGCTAGAATCTTGTTGAGGATTTTTGCATCTATCTTCATAAGAGATATTGGCCTGTGGTTCTCTTTGTTGCATCTTTACCTGATTTGGGCATCTGTGTAATGTTAGCTTTGTAAAATGATTTAGGGAGAATTCCATCTTCCTCAATTGCCTGGAATACTTTCAGTAGGATTGGTATCAGCTCCTCCTTGTATGTTTTGTAGAATTCTGCTGGAAAGTCATCCAGTCCAGGGCTTTTTTTTTGTAGGTAGTTTCCGTATGACAGAGTCAATTTCCTGGGTTGTTGTTAATGTATTTGGTGTCTCAATACCTTCTTGTTTCAACTTGGTTTGGTTGTGTGATGTCAGAAATTCCTCCATTTCATCTAGGTTATCAAGTTTGTTTCCATATAGGTGTACATAGTAATCTTTGATCATCTTTTGTACTTCTTTTGGGTCAGTTGTGATTTGATCTTTTGTATTTCTGATTGTGTTTATTTGGACTTTTTCTCTCTTTTTCTTGGTCATTCAGGCTAGCAGCCCATCAATCCTGTCAATTCTTTTAAAGAACCAGCTTTTGTTTTGTTGATGTTTTCTATGATATTTTTGTCTTCTATATCCCATATTTGGGCTCTTCTTTTTGTGATTTGGATTCTTTTGCTAGAGTTGGAGTTTTGGTGGTCTTCTCTTTCCAGCTTCCGTGGGTTATTTGTTAGGCTCTCCACGTATGATCTTTCCATTTTCTTGACATGTGCTCATAGAGATATAAACTCCCCTCTTAGAACTGATTTCATGGCATCCCAGAGGTTTTTGTAGGATGTTTCTTCATTTTCCAGGAATCTTTCAATTTCTTCTTTAATTTCAGTATTGACCCAGTCATTGTTCGGCATCATGCTGTTTAGTGTCCATGTCTTTGTGGGCTTTGGGGAAATTTTGTTCCTGTTGATATTTATTTTTATTCTGCTGTGGTCTGAAAAGGTACATGGCAAGATTATAATCTTATGAAATTTATTTATGTTTGATTTATGGCCAATGTTGTGGTCCATCTTGGAGTACATTTCATGTGGTGATGAGTAGAATGTATATTCTGTGGTCATTGGGTGGAATGTTCTGTAGGTATCAATTAAGTCTATTTGTTCAAGAGTCTCATTGAGGTTCTGGGTCTTCTTGCTGATTTTTTGTCTTGATGATCTTTCTAGGGTTGTGAGTGCGGTATTAAAGTCCCCAGTTATGATAATGTTAGAGCAATCTCTTTTTTTAAGTTTGCCTAGAAGCTGCTTTATGAACATTGGTGCTCATATGTTAGGTGCATATATGTTTAGGATGGATATTTCTTGTAGATGGATTGAACCTTTTATCATTATATAGTGACCTTCTTCATCTTTTTTGATTTTTAATAGCTTATAGGGTATTTTGTCTGAGATTAAGATTGCAGCTCTTTTGTGTCCCATTAGCCGGAAAACTTGTTTCACATCCTATTACTTTGAGTCTGTGAGTGTCCTTTCTGGTGAGATGGGTCTCTTGGCGACAATATATTGTTGCCTCATAATATTTTATCCATTTTGCCATTCTCTGTCTTTTCAGTGGTGCATTTAGTCTATTCACATTCAGGTTAATTATTGAAATGTGCGAGTTTATCTTTGTCACGATGTTCTTATAGAGTTGTTGTTGTACTTGTTTGTTTGTTGTCTTTCTTGTGATTTTTGGGATTGGTCTTGTGTGTTTTAAATCTTTTTCCTATACTCTTGTGAAGAACATTGTTGTTCTTTTTCCTTTTTCTTCTGTGTTTAATGCTTTCTTAAGAGTTTCTTGTAGGGCTGGTCTAGAGGCAGCATAATTCCTTAGGGATTGGATGTCTGGGAAAGATTTTAATTCTCCCTCAGTGATGAAGCTTAGCTTGGCTGGGTAGGTTATTCTTGGTTGAAATTGTTTATCTTTGAGAACTTTGAATATTGAACTACAAGCTCTTCTAGCCTCAAGTGTTTCTGTAGACAAATCCGCTGCTGTTCTAGTAGGTAGTCTGACCTTTTTCTCTTGCTGTTTTGAGGATTTTTATTCTTTTATACCTACTTTGTTCAGGCAGATTATGTATCTAGGAGTTGGTCTTCTCATTTTTTGTCTTGCAGGAGTTTTCTGAATATATTGTGTTTTTGAATATATTGTGAATTTTTGCATCACTGATTTTTGCAAAACTTACCTAAGGGAAGTTTTCTTAAATAATTTCATGGAAAGTTTGTTCCAGGGTGATCTCTGTCTCTCTTTCTGCATCAGGAAGTCCAATGACTCTTAGGTTCATTCTCTTGAAGTAATCGCTCATCTCTTGAAAGTTTTGTTCTGTCTTTCTAAGCTTCTCTTCTATGTTTTTGACAGTTTGGTTTAGTTCTATATTTTGGTCTTCAAGTTCTGAGATTCTGTCTTCTGCTTGGCTAATTCTGCTTTCCACACTTTTTAGTTTGTTATTTATTTCAATAACAGTATTCTTTACTGCTGTTATCTCTGTTATCAACTCTTTCCTATTTTCCTCTTGTCTCTCCTCAATTCTTTTTGTTCTCTCTATTAATGTCTTGATATCTGGGTTTATAGTATGTGCTCAGTCATTGTGGGGGCTTTGCATTCCGAAGTTTGCATTCCAAAGTCTGTTTCCTCAATATCTGATCTCCCAGGGGTCTGTGTGAGACCTATATTCTTCTTTTGGTTTTTTTCTTCATTTGTGTAGATTTGCCTCCCCACTATTCCCTTTTTTTCCCCCTCTGCCATCTTTAAATCTGTTGTTCAGGGGTGGTAGGGTGGCTTTTACTTTCTCCTATTCTTCTTTATGTGAATTCTTTGGTTTTATTCGATTCTGAAGTTGGACTGTAGGTTGGGAGTTATACCTTTTGCAGTTTTGAGATTTATTTGAGGGGGGAGCTGTGAATCAAAATTTATCTGCAGATCCTAGTATCCACTGACAGGTATAAGGATACACTGGATCCTGTTTCCTACTGCCTTGAAATCTGTTCATGAAGTGAGGGTATTTGTTTGCTCCCTGAAAGTAAAATGATGTAAGAAAAGGGAAAGAAATAGAACAAGGCGGGAGGGAAGTAGAAGGTGGAGACAGAGAGTAAGGGAAAACAGATAAAGGTACTCACTAATAACTGAAAATAGACCTGCAGACAGATAAGTGAAAACAAAAGCGAAAACAATCCAACAACAGCAACAACAAAAAACCCAGTGACAATAACAAACAAACTAGGACATACAATCATACAGACACACAAGCTGACCAACCTCCTGATGATGTATTATTCCCTTACACAAACATGAGGTCTTAGATCCCAAGTTGGAGGTTGGGCAGAGCTGCCTGGGTTAGGCACTGCGGTTCTCTGCCTGGTCACAGGACTCCGATGATCTCAGGTTCTACCACAGTCAGGTTCAGCTTAGGGAGGCAGAGTGCGAGACTGCGAGGTGCTGTAGGTTGGCTTGTCACATGTGACTTGGGCCTCTTTTTCTTTCTTTGTTCTTAGGTCCCCAGCTGGAGTCTGTTCAGAGCTGGGTGGAGCTCATGGGGCAATGTAGGTCTCTGCCTGGTCTCAAGTTCCATCTGTCCTCTGGTTCCGCTGTGGTCGGGGTGAGTCAGCAGGGGTGGAGTGTAAGACCACCAGACATTGCTGGTCAGTGTAACGCTCAGGGTGGCTGGTGGCAGAGCGGTGTAGCCAACAAGGGAGCCTGGAGCTCCACAATGAGGGAGCCACTGCCTCCCTGGGTGGTGAAGGCTTGGGGTGAGGCTGGGTGCTGAAGCCAGGGAGGGAGTCTAGAGCTCCGTGGATGGTGGCAGCTTGGGGCACAGCAGGATGCTTCAGTCAGGGAGGGGGTCTGGAGCTCGAGGGGCAGGTGCTGAGGGTCTCCACAGGCAGGCAGTGGTGGCTTGAGGCAGGACTGGGCGCTTCAGCCAGGGAGGGGACCCAGAGCACCAAGGGGAGGGCACCAAGGGCCTCCCCCATTGGCGGCACCTTTGAGCTGGGTGGAGCACTTGAGTCAGGGATGGAGCCTCTAGCTCTGAGGGCAGGGCC
Organism: Carlito syrichta; assembly: GCF_000164805.1. Lineage (NCBI taxonomy): Eukaryota > Metazoa > Chordata > Mammalia > Primates > Tarsiidae > Carlito > Carlito syrichta. The sequence goes on from NW_007253916.1 coordinate 99,215, forward strand.
TCCGCAGGGGCAGCGGCTTGAGAGGGGGCTCCAGAGCTATATTTCTATTTACTTTATGTACGGATGGCTTGCTAGTTACCATTCTTTGTTATAATGGTCAGAAAAACCTACCTGAAAGTAGTTAGAAGTGAGAGCTGTTGGTACTTTGCCCCCAACCCATCTCTGCTTATCTCACATAAATTAGGTTTGCAAGAAGTTGAATAATATCTTAGACCTTCAAACATTTATATATAAATCAAAACTAGGCTAGACAAATTTTGAAAGTTTTTTACTTTCAAAGAGCCTAGAAAATAAAATCAGTACAAAATATAACTTTGAAATTAATTCAAACACTGTCATTTCCTGGATATATACAATAATTCTAATAAAACTAGAATTCATAATATGCAGCATATAGTTAATTTTCTGCGAGATACATTGTCTTTACTAATAAAAGGGCATGTGTATTCGTTTTAAAAATTTACTCTCTTCACTAGGCAGTTAATACATACTGACAATATGCCATAAAACTGTTGAAACACAATTCAATTTCTATGTAATGCATATGGCATAAAATCAAACAAAATGGAGATTTCATTTCCCAGTAGAGATTTCTGGTCTTTGAAACTGAAATATAACTCTAAAAGTAGAGCAAATTATTAGGCTGAGATAATTTGATGAAATTGCATATGCTTATTCACATTCACCTACCTGTAATGTGACTCTATATTAATACATTTTGCTCAGTCTGTCTTTGTATCAGTCATATGTATGCCAGAAATGATGCACTTTGTGCATCTGCCAGCTCTCAGATTTTGCATTAGGTAGGTATCTTACTTTCAACCAACAAATTGCATTTAGCACATGGTCTAAATGGTCTCATTTGGGTTTTATTAATACAAGTGAGTTTTATTTTCAGCTGATTTATATACAAACAGCTAAACAAGCTAACTTTATGAACAAACACTCTAAACAAAGCTAATGCTGATCCCTCAAAATATAGCTAACTCGGATCTTCTATTAAGACACTCTTTAAAATTATATTATCTTTTCAATTATCTTATTAAAGTGTTTCTTTAATAGTCAATTTAAAAGACAGGAAATACAAGATGAACTAAAACAACTCAATTTTAATGGATTCTAAATATTTAAAGAGTTGTAATAGCTTGATTCATTTAAGTGATTCTTCTTTGATGTGTGGATTTGTGAGTGTTTAAGAAATTATTTAGCACTTTTTTGAATGACTTTTTTGCTATGGGGATTTTAATTTATGAAAATTTAAAAAATGAATTTCCGATTATTTGTATAGCTTTAGAAACATGTTATCTGTAACAATACAAAGTGATATAAAAAAATCTATACTAACCTGACAAGAATGGTAGAGTGGAATTTTATAAAAAATACCATTCTATAATATCTACAAAATTGATGGTGGTATGTGTACTTTTCAAACATTGATGTGTTCTTCTGTAAAATAAACAAAAATAACCTATATGCTTTAGCTATTAGAAAAATTGCTTTCTTTTTTCATTGTAGTAGATATTGAGTATTGCTAATCAAACATGCACACATACATGCACATAGCAAAAGAAATATTCTTTATTCATTAGAAAAAAAGGCCACTTTCCAAAATTATTTTTCTGAAATTTTTGCAGCTTATCTCATCAACTACTAATATGACACAAGTTTAGTCCTTTTAAAAAACAAAAGTAATATTCTAACCATTCCAACTTAAATTCCTGACAAAACCTTTACTGACAAAGTAGATGTCATGTATTGTTAATCTTCTGGTAATGCTAGTAAATGTCATCATTTTAATGTGATAGAGTATTAATTTAAGTAGTAATTTAGACACTGTCACTGACTGTCTTTCTCTGTCTTTTTTGTTTTTTGAGTTGGAGTCTCTCATTCCATCACCCAGGCTGGAGTGCAGTGGCACGTTCATGGCCACCACAGCCTCGACCTGCTGGACTCCAGTAATCCTTCTGCCTCAGCATTCCAAGTATCTGGAACTACAGGCACGCACAACCATGCACAGTTAATTTTTTGATTTATTGTAGAGATGAAGTCACGCCAAGTTGCCCATGCTGGTGTTGAACCCGTGGGCTCAGGCAATTCTCTCACCTCGGCCTCCCGAAGTGCTGAGATCATAGGCATAGGCCACCACGTCTGGCCAGAGTGTATCTTTATTTACTAAGTCAAAAATATTTTTGAACTGTGAAGGACTCTGCTACTCCTAATACAACAGTGAAGAAAACAGATCACTTACTTTCACAGATTTTTTAATACAAAACAGATGTAGGTATGCAGACATTTTTAATTTGTTCACAAAATTAAGGATACATTGAAATAGCAGTAAAATCACAAAAAGTCATAAAAAATAAAAGCATAAGTGCTTTCACTCTTTTCTAAAGTATATTACAGTAGTAATAAAAACAACCAGAGAATTGAAGCTGAACAATTCTTTAACTGTGTATTCCATTCTAGCTTATACTACACAAGCTGTTATTCATTATAGTTTATCATGACATCTAAATGCATAAATAATACAAAGGAATCTTGAATAAGGGAGAAATACATAAGGAAAGCAGTCTTGGTGCCTTCCTCTAACTGATCATGCTGAGATGCCCAGTATATTTAATGCATTTGTAACCCACATATTATGGGGCAGTTTCATGACACATTCCTCCCAGGGCCCCAGTGCTGGATGGTGCTATGTGAATGTAGCTAAGACTGATGCTTACGTTAAGTTACCTGAAAAGGAACATTGAGATGGGAATTTGCAAGCAGGATGTATTCTCAAGCTATCTCAACAAAAGTGAGAGGCATGAAGTGTATATCTGACAAAGGCCTAACATCTAGGATCCACAAGAAACTCAAACGTGCTGAAAAGAAAAAAAAAAAAAAAACAGGCTTATTAAAAAGTGGGTAAAAGTTATAAATAGGCACTTCTCAAAAGAAGATATATGAGCCACCAATAGATATATGAACAAATACTCAGTCTCACTAATCATCAAAGAAATGCAAATTAAAACCACAATGAGACACCACCTAACTTGTCAGGATGATCATCATTAATAACTCAGAAAACAACAGATGCTGGAGAGGATGAGGAGAAAAGGGAATACTTCTACACTGTTGGTGGGATTGTAATCTAGTACAACCTCTGTGTAAAACAGTGCAGTGGTTCCTAGAAGACCTAAAAATTGACCTTCCATATGACCCAGCAATGCTCATTCTGGGAATATACCCAGAGGAACTCAAATCACTCTATGAAAAAGATATCTGCATACACATATTTATTGCAGCATTATTCACAATAGCAAAACATGGAACCAACCATGCTGCCCAACAAAAGTGAACTGGATTAAAAAAAAAATGTGGTACATATACATGATGGAATATTATGCAGCCATAAAGAAGGACAAAATTATGAACTTTGCAGCAACTTGGATGGACTTAGAGTCTATAATACTCAGTGAACTATCACAGAAAAAAATAACTGAATACCATATGTCCTCATTCACAAGTAGACCCTGAACAAATATCACAATACTATAAGAAAGGGATTGGCAAGAGTGGAAAACTGTGGGGGAAGGGGAGCACACTGCATCAATGAGGGTTCCTCATCTCAAACTAGGTGAAGTGGAAACCAAAGTGAGACTCAAACTTTACCTGTAAAGCAAACATTTGCATACCTAACCCTGAATTGTACCCCACATCTTTAAAGAAAAAAATTTTTAAAAATGTGAGAGGCATCATTACACAGTAGAAAAATATGAACTTTAATGCAGATGCAATATAAACCTTAAGGGACCCATGAAGATTTCTGAAGCTAAAATTGCCCTTTAAAGATATTGCAAATTAATATAATGGAACAAGTCTTTCTACTCTTGCATCTACAGCATTCGTCACAGAGTGTAGCTTGGGTTATATAGAAACATTGTTCTGAAGATAATTTCAGGGGAGAGACTTAACTTTGCCCCATCAGTAGACAATGCTGTCCAGCTGAGGTGACTCAGTCTTGAAGAGGAAAATCAGTGAAGGAAATCTCAACCTGTTTTACACTCCACCTCTCGTGCTGCTCAGATTCCCTATTTCATATAAGTTTATGCCATACGAAAACACTCTCCAATATTCTGGTAAGTCTCTTGTTTTTGGAAATTTGAAATATACTAGTGGGACAAGATATCATCCCTACCTCAACATTTGGTTTTGGAATAAAATTAAACTCAAATTTTCCACCCATACCACAAATTCTAGATTTCCTTCTTTAATGAATAGGACATCTACCGGCTTTGGTGGCTTGTCTGATGGAGTGATCCTGCTACTCGTCACTGACTTGTCTGTTTCCCTGGTCACCACGCCTTTCATAGGACATAACTGAAACATTTATATTTTCTCCATCAAAGTTGGGCAGATTCTTTCAAGAGATGCCCTAAAGGATTCCCTACAAGACAAATATATTTTTAACTACCCTAGTAGTGAATTTAAAAAAAAAAAAGGTGTAACAAACCTCTTACTGTAAAGAATCAAATGCACTTGCCAAAACGGTGACTCATTTTCTTGCCTCTAAAGATGATTTATTATAATCAAGTGAGATTTGTCCCCAGGATGCAAGGATGATATAATGTGAAAATTAATAAATGTGATATATTACATTAAGAGAAAGAAGAATCAAATATGATTATTGTAATAAATGCAGAAAAAGCATTTGACAAACATCAACATCTTCTCTTGACAAAAACTCTCAACAAATTATGTATACAAGGTATATACCTCAACACAATAAAGGCCATGCATTACAGTTCCACATCTATAATCATACCAAACAAACAAAACTTTGAAAGCTTTTTCTCTAAAGTCTAGAACAAAAAAAAAGATGCAACTGTCACCACTTTTATTCAGCATAGTATTGGACATCTTAGCTAGAAAATCAAACAAGAGAAATAAATAAAAGATATCCAAATGGAAAAGGAGAAAGTCAAATTGCCCCTGTTTGCAGGTGCCATGCAGATGATATGACAAAGACTCTACCAAAAAATCAGAGTGAATAATCAAATTTAGTAAGGTCGCAGAGTATAAAATCAACATACACAAATCAGTAGTATTTCTACATGTACAAAAATAAACTCTCTAAAAAAGAAATCAAAACAACAATTCCATTTTACAATAACAACAAAAAATAAGGTAGCAATAAATTTAACCAAGAAGGTTAAAGACCTCTTCTATGAAAACTATAAAACTGTGATAAAATAAATTGAAGAGAGGACACATAAATAGAAAAATCTACATAGATTGAAAAAAATAATATTGTTAAAATACGTATACTACCCAAAGTGATATATAGATTCAATGCAATCATTATCAAAGTACCAATGACATTCTTCACAGGAAGGGAGAACATTCTAAAATTCATATGAAACCACAAAAAACCTATTATTGATTATAATCAATGTTAAAATATTGTACATCTCAAATGGTCAAAGAACTCTTGAGTAAAAAGCAAAACAAAACAGAAAACAAAACTGCAAGCATCATGCTACCTGACTTCGAAATATACTGAAAACCTATACCAACCAAACAACAGATACTGAGACCAATTACACCACAGTGTGAAGAAAGTAGACCCTTACCTTTTACCATATACAAAGATCAACTCAGAATAAATTAAAGCCTTCAATGTAAGCCCTAAAAACTCATAAAAAAATAGAAAAATGTTTTATGAATAGGACTGAGCAAATGTTTTTGTGGATAAGACCTCAAAATCATAGGCAACAAAATCAAAAATTGACAAATGGAGTTACATCAAACTATAAAGATTCTGCACAGCAAAGGTAAAAATCAACAGAATTAAGAGACAACCTATAGAATGGGAGATAATATTTACAAATTATACATCTAGCAAAGGACTAATATCCATAATAGATAAGGAACTCATACAACTTTATAGCCAAAAAACAACACTATAAAATCTCATTAAAAATTGGCAAAATGGCCAGGCTCAGTCTGTAATCCCAGCACTTTGGGAGGCCGAAGTGAGAGGATTGCCTGAGCCCAGGGGTTCAAGACCAGCATGGGCAACTTGGTGAGACCTCTTCTCTACAATAAGTAACAAAAACTAGCCAGATATGGTGACATGCATCTGTAGTTCCAGCTACTTGGAAGACTGAGACAGAAGGATCACGTGAGATCAGCACGTCGAGGATGCGGTGGCCTTGAGCATGCTACTGCACTCCAGTCTGGGTGACAAGAGTGTGATTCCAACTAAAAAATAAATGAATAAATAAATAAATAAAGGCAAAATATCTTAGTAACCCTTTCTCAAAAAAAGACATTCAAATGGCAAACAGTTATATGAAAAAAATATATTATTAGGAAAATATAAATCAAAACTACAATGAGATACCACTTCATTCCAGTTAAAGTGCTGTTATCAAAAAGATAAAAAAATAATAACTTGTGTTAGTGAGGGAGTTAAAAAAAAAAAAAGAAGCCTTTCACACAATATTGGTGGGAATGCAAATTTGTATAGTAATTTATAGAGAACAGTATGAAGGTTCTTCAAACATTTTTAAAAATTACAATATGTTTCACCAATCTAGTACTGCTGAGTATATATGCAAAGGAATTGAAATCAGTATGTCAAAGAGATATTTGCACTTCTATATTTATTGCAGTACTATTCACAATAGCAAAATGTGGAATCATCCTAAGTGTCAAGCAATGAATGAATGAATAGATAAGGAAAATGTAGGATATATACATAATGGAATACCATTCAATCATAAAAAGGAATAAAATTCTATTATTTGCAAACAACATAAAAAAAGCTGAAAAATAATATGTTAAGTGATATAAACCAGACACAGAAGGAAAGATTATGCATGTTCTCATTCATATGTGGAATCTAAAAAAGTTGACCCCATAGAAATAGTGAATGAAACAGTGGCTACCAGAGACTGGGGCATGTAGGGAGAAGAAGGGGCTGGGAAAAGGATGGTTGATGGTACCAAATTGATTAGAAAGAAAGAATATGTTCTGGTGGTGTCCTACTGAACAGAAAGGTGATTATAATCAATAATAAAATATTGTACATCTCAAAATAGGTAGAAAAGAAGATGTTGTAAGTTCCCATCACCAATAAAAAGTAAATGTTGAGGTGATGGATAATTACTATGATTTGATTATTACATACAATGTGTATATATATATTATGCTGCATAGATTATGTACAGTGCTTTCTGCCTAGAGTAATCTACCTTTAGATCCATAGAGACTAGAGTTGAAAAGACAGGTGAGTCATTGGGAAAGATGATAAGAGGAGATATTCTTACTTACACCCTTTACTACCTACACATATATTTTTTCCCCCCATAATGGAGATATACACCACAACATATAGTAGTCCTTGACGTAGACTGCTTATAACATATCTGTATATGGTAACTCATCCCTGCAGGTTTTTATTATTATATTGTTACCTCACCCGTGCTTTAAAAAGGCTTCATGTTCCCAGAACATGGGACCACAGAACTTTACTGATGTGGTGTTATGCGAATATCCTGGAGACAATGGACTCCTATCCTAAATTTAATGTAGAAGACTGACCACACTGATGATGCCACATATATACACAATCCAAGAGGGAACAACAAAGTTCACTATTCACATAATGCAACTTTCTTAGGAAAGCAAGGTGGCCTCAAGGCAGTTCTGAAAATCTGGAGACACTAAGAAGGGAAGATCTACTTAGAGATTTTATGGTGTTTAGGGAGTGGAACTTATGTGAGACATCCTGCACATAACTTAAAACGTTCACTGGCACCAAAGGAGTGTGCACTCAAGTTTATTTAGCAATTTGTCCAGATATGCCGCAAAGGGGACACGAGAAAATAATGAATAAAAGCTACCAGTAGTGAAACATCAAAAAAAATGAAGACGGACTGTATTATATGTGGTGAGCTCCTAAATCTTCATAGATTAATATATATCTCCCAGGCTATGAAGAGCATATATATCTTGAGACGTTTCCAACACAGTTGCCACTTGTTGCTCAGCCAGTCAAGTTTACAAAATGTCACTCGTATCAAGCTGTTATCTTATGGAATGATCATATTATCTATTCATGACCCTTCATATTACTATTATGTGCCTTATAATGACATTTTGGTCAATGAACCACATATTCAACAGTGGTCCCATAAGATAATTTTTTACAAATTTTTTATCACCTAGTGATGTAGTAGCCATTGTAACATCATAGTGCAAATGTATTACTCACATGTTTGTGACGATGCTGGTGTAAACATTCTACTAAGATGTCAATTGTTTAAAAATATAGCACATACAATGATGTACATTACATAGTATTTGATAATAATAAATAATGATAGTACTGGTTTATATATTTGCTACACTATACTTTTTATCATTGTTTTCTACATATAAAAAAGATTAACTATAAAATAACCTCAGGCAAGTCCTTGTTAAAGTCTTTTTTATACAACCGGCATCTCAGTAGATTGTTTACACCAGCATCATTACAAACATGTGAGTAATACATTTGCACTACGTTGTTACAATGGCTACTACATCATTAGGTGATAAAAAAAATTATTAAAAATAATCTTATGGGACTACTGTTGTATATGTGGTCCATTGACCAAAATGCCATTAGGAGGCACATGATAGTAATTTGAAGGGACATAGAGAGTTAATATGGTCATTACATAAAATAATAGTTTGATATGAGTGATATTTTGTAAACTTGACTGGATGAGCAAGTTTACAAAGACATTGTGATCATAGGAGATGACAGCTCCATGCATGTTGTTGCCCATGAAGACCTTCCAGTGTAACAAGATGCAGAGATGGAAGATAGTAATATTGATGATCCTTGAGCCCTGCTTATGTTCAGACTAACTTTTTTTCAAACAAAAAGTTGAAAATTAAAAAAATAATGATAAAATAAAAAACATAAAATAAGAATTAAAAAAAGAAAATATCTCTGTATAGCAGTACAATGTGTGTTTTAGGCTAAGTATTATTTTAAGACAGTAAAAAAGTTAAAAATAGTTTATAAAATAAAAAGTCACAGTAAGCTAAGGTTAATGTATTATTGAAAATTTTTTTTCATAAATTTATTATAGCCTAAGTGTACACCATTTATGCAACCTGCAGTAGTGTATAGTAATGTTCTAGGCTTTCACGTACACTCACACTCTCTTACTGGCTCACCAAGAGCAACTTTTAGTTCTGCAAACTTCATTTAAGGTAAGTGCCCTACGCAGGTTTACTACTTAAAAAATCTTTTATAGCATATTTTTACTGTATCTTTTCAATGTTTAGATATACAAATACTTGTGCTATAATTGCCTACAGTATTCAGTACAGTAACTTGCTGCCCAGGTTTGTAGCCCAAATCAGGAACAAAAGTCATAGTGGCAGCCATATTGACTTGAATCTCAGAGTTAATGGAATGGTTAATCAAACATAGCATTCTTAGGATCAAGGTAAGTTGGCAGCTATCAAGATTGTTCAATCTATGAGAATCAAGAGCAATACAAGCTGAATATAAAAGGAGCGATGGGTTCTACCAAATAGTCTAGATGTGTCGAAGGCAATGCCATCCAGGTTTATATAAGAATGTTCTATGATGGCTGCACAATGACAAAAATGCCTAAAGTTGCATTTCTTATAAATTATCTGCTCAGTTAAGAGAAGCTTGTCTGTGTATTATGAAGGAGGGAAGGAGATTAAACATAGCCCAAGGGTAGAACTGTAAATGTAGACTGTTAACCATGTCGCTTCACTTTTAAATTATCTGGTCTCAGCCGGGCTCGGTGGCTCGGTCTGTAATATCGCGCCTCTGGGAGGCTGAGGTGAGTGGATTGCCTGAGACCACAGGTTCGAGACCCACCTGGGCAGCAAGACCTCATCTCTATAATAAATCAAAAAATCAGCCGGGCGTGGTAGTGCGTGCCTGTAATTCTGGCTACTCGGAAGGCTGAGGTGGAAG